>NW_028160363.1:0-57454 GCF_964263955.1 Coregonus lavaretus | reverse complement strand
GGGAATACTTAAACAACACAATGTAACTCCAAGTCAATCACACTTCTGTGAAATCAAACTGTCCACTTAGGAAGCAACACTGATTGACAATACATTTCACATGCTGTTTTGCAAATGGAATAGACACCCCCAATAAAGAAGTGGTTCTGCAGGTGGTGACCACAGACCACTTCTCAGTTCCTATGCTTCCTGGCTGATGTTTTGGTCACTTTTGAATGCTGGCGGTGCTTTCACTCTAGTGGTAGCATGAGACGGAGTCTACAACCCACACAAGTGGCTCAGGTAGTGCAGCTCATCCAGGATGGCACATCAATGCGAGCTGTGGCAAGAAGGTTTGCTGTGTCTGTCAGCGTAGTGTCCAGAGCATGGAGGCGCTACCAGGAGACAGGCCAGTACATCAGGAGACGTGGAGGAGGCCGTAGGAGGGCAACAACTCAGCAGCATGACCGCTACCTCCGCCTTTGTGCAAGGAGGAGCAGGAGGAGCACTGCCAGAGCCCTGCAAAATGACCTCCAGCAGGCCACAAATGTGCATGTGTCTGCTCAAACGGTCAGAAACAGACTCCATGAGGGTGGTATGAGGTCCCGACGTCCACAGGTGGGGGTTGTACTTACAGCCCAACACCGTGCAGGATGTTTGGCATTTGCCAGACAACACCAAGATTGGCAAATTCGCCACTGGCGCCCTGTGCTCTTCACAGATGAAAGCAGGTTCACATTGAGCACATGTGACAGACGTGACAGAGTCTGGAGACGCCGTGGAGAATGTTCTGCTGCCTGCAACATCCTCCAACATGACCGGTTTGGCGGCGGGTCAGTCATGGTGTGGGGTGGAATTTCTTTGGGGGGCCGCACAGCCCTCCATGTGGTCGCCAGAGGTAGCCTGACTGCCATTAGGTACCGAGATGAGATCCTCAGACCCCTTGTGAGACCATATGCTGGTGTGGTTGGCCCTGGGTTCCTCCTAATGCAAGACAATGCTAGACCTCATGTGGCTGGAGTGTGTCAGCAGTTCCAGCAAGAGGAAGGCATTGATGCTATGGACTGCCCGTTCCCCAGACCTGAATCCAATTGAGCACATCTGGGACATCATGTCTCGCTCCATCCACCAACGACATGTTGCACCACAGACTGTCCAGGAGTTGGCGGATGCTTTAGTCCAGGTCTGGGAGGAGATCCCTCAGGAGACCATCCGCCACCTCATCAGGAGCATGCCCAGGCGTTGTAGGAAGGTCATACAGGCATGTGGAGGCCACACACACTACTGAGCCTCATTTAGACTTGTTTTAAGGACATTACATCAAAGTTGGATCAGCCTGTAGTGTGGTTTTCCACTTTAATTTTGAGGGTGACTCCAAATCCAGACCTACATGGGTTGATAAATTCGATTTCCATTGATAATTTTTGTGTGATTTTGTTGTCAGCACATTCAACTATGTAAAGAAAAAAGTATTTAATAAGATTATTTCATTATTTCAGATCTAGGATGTGTTGTTTAAGTGTTCCCTTTATTTTTTTGAGCAGTGTATATATATATATATATATATATATATATATATATATATATATATATATATATATATATATATTAGTATCATACAGGGCATTTGGAAAAGAGACCTAGGTCTCAAAATCCCAGGATATTATTCAGGAGTGTGCAACATCACAATGTTAGATAGAAATAGATTCAGCCATGTTATTGTCGTGCAGATTTGTCAGGACATTGTAACTTATAAAGCTCATTCTATAATACAGACATGATTTCTGACCCAGGGGATTGCGCTATGTGCATGTTTATTTAGACCACAATTAGTTAAATTAGGTGTTAGTGAAGGGCTGGATCAAAAACCTGCAAACTCCTGTCCTGTCTATAAAAAAAACGAAATTTGCCCTCATGTACTGAACAAGGTTATGAATGTTGGGGTTAATCTCCTTGATGTACCTCACTTGGGAATTACTTATTTTGTACAATGGACTGTGTTTTAAGGACTCTTGCACAGATCCAGGAAAACCAATACATGTTTTACATTTATTCAAAATTACAAGTGTTGATGTCTCGTAATGTTTCTGGTTTGGAGGCTTGGGCATCTGGTGACTGCAGTTCATATGTCTAATCCCCTGCAATGATAGATAAAGGCATCAATAATATTACAATGCTGTATTCATTTCATTGAATATATATTCCTGTTTTGATATGTATTTATATAATTATATTGGTATATATATATATATATATGGTATATATATATATATGTTATCCTTTTATCACATGCCAGCATTTGTTTTGTATCCAATGCTCTAGTAAGCCGTGAGAATACTTGATTATACTTGATGGTATGAGGTCGGTTGGTTTGCAGAACCTTCCCCAAACCATAGCCCTCTAGGTACGGTACTGCATTGCATAGCCTACAACACACCGCTTCCAGCTACCCCCTGGCGGCGATTCTAAAGATAATAATTCAAATACTCCTGCTGCAGGATTATTTTCCTCCTGCGACGGAATGGGTCATATTAAGATCCGACATCTGTAGGTAAGATTGGTGCACTTTAAAGGTTTCTCTTCAGAGGTGCATCCAATGCTCTAGGTGCTTTTCAGTTATGTGATGTGCGCCTTCTTGTTATCTAGTTCACAGCCATTTGAGAAAGTTTAAAGGGATCGTTCACCCTGAAATTAAAGTTAGACAGATGGTTTCAGACATCAAAAGTGGCCTTATGTCGAGAATCGAGATGAGCCCAAGTCCCACATCATCTGTTGTGCAGTTCAAGCTCTATGCCTCAATCCCAAATGAATGGGCAAGAAATACACCGTCTTATTTCATCACTTTATCTTTCCCACTCATATGGCATTGAGGTATTGTTGGGAATACTAGGTTGGTCAGGTGTGGAAATGCTGGATTCAAAGGAATAAGGGAAACCACGACTGTACTTTGAAGGTTTATTAACGTTACCCGAGAGTATATAACCTACCGTAAATGGATTTACTCATCAACTTTATCTATCAACATGCATTGCTATTGATGATTACTAGCAATGCATGTGACTAGAGAGGAGACAGGTGGAGGTGATGACATTCTATCTATTTCTTCTTTTTTATCCAGAGTTAAATAGAGCAAATACACGGGTCATTCTACAGATTCGGTGCCTTTTGTGATTGAGGAGGATGAAACAATGAACATTAAAATCTGAAGCTTTTTTTTCTTTGATGTGACAAAGTAATGTGTGTACTTGATAGAAAATACCTTTTCCCATCTCAATGTAGAGTATTAAGTTATTATTCTGTATTATTTTCTCAAACAAGTCCCAATTTAATTCAACCCCGTCACAGTCATTTTGTTATTCAACTATTCATTTTTCCAATAAGCTTGAGATCAGCTTCTGGCATAATCTCACAGTTTAGATGTCCCTTGTAAATAATGGCATATTGTAATTAAAGAGAAAATCAAGAAAAACTGACCAGCACCATCCTTTCCAGTTTACGATGAAGAAATGTCTAATCTAACTCCACATTTTCGCAAGAAATGTGCAAGAATGCTGCGTAATTCCTGACAAAATTGAAATAGCCTTATTTACCCTGATTTAATACACACAATAAAAACACTATTGATGTTATATTTTGTGTATTTAATACAAAAATGTAAAAAAATAATCTCGTAACAGGGATGAATGCACCGCAACAGGGTTGAAAATCATGTAACAGGGTTGAGTGAAAAGCATCACGTGTCATATGTTTTATCTTTTGAGATCACTAACATGTTGCCATTTTTTAAACATTTTAAACATTTTTAAAACTACTGTCAACATAGCTTTTAAAATCTAAAGAATCTAGATGAAAGCTAGACAGAGTAAAACACATTAATGAACTAATAACAGTAACAACATTTCATTGATTTCATAAAAATATCCATCTGATAATGGCAGGAGTCTGTTTGAACATTGAGCAAACATCTTAACATTGATAACCTATATAGGTTACATGTTGCCATTTTTTAACATTTTAAACTACTGTCAACATAGCTTTTAAAGTTTAAACAATCAAGATGAAATCTAGACAGATTAAAACACATTAATAAACTAACAACAGTTACAACATGTCATTGATTTCATAGAAATATCCAGAGTAATGGCAGGAATGTCTGTGTTGTTTGAATGTTTGAACATTAAGCAAACATCTTAACATTAATAACCTATAGGTAAGCCTACAGTTTGTTCACCATTTTTACTGAGAGAGCCTAGCCCATACTTCCTTCTGTATTTCCATGTGCCTAGAAGTCACCGGTTTAGGGGGATCAATGTGTTCCAAGATGTCCTCAAATGGATACCACAGGATATCATCAAGAAGTGGCCAGAAGTACCTATTTGGTCCAGCACAGCACATGCATTTGACCTGCACATGGGATTCATCTGTGGCTAGAATTATTCCGGGATAGAAATCGTCATCATATTTGGCCACGCACCATTTCCCGCATATGTCTGGATTTGCCCAATCAACCTCCCTCTGTGACACGACTGATGTAACTTTAGGGGTAAATGTGAAATGTTGTGTATTGAAACACTGGCATTCCAGTTTCTTGTTGTGGACTGTGCACATACAGCTTACATCACGGCAGGCAAGTTGCCAAGGCAGTATACTGTATGTCTTTTTAGACTAGTCTTCATTTACATTCTCTAGTCTTTTTATGCATTACCAAATTATGCTTTAAAGCAACAAAACTTTATTTTCTGTTGATTGTGTGTCCATGACCACCACCACCTCGTGTCTTAAAGTTCTTACATTTCCAGGAGAATTACCTGACCACCGGCGCGCGGATGTCCCTCACCTTCCTCTCTATGTGTGTTTCCTTTCTGCTGCTGTTTTTTCCATTATTGAATCTGAAATTGTAGGTCAAGGTCAAGTCAATGACCTGCTTACTCTTCAAGACTAAATATTGTATCCTTTTAATCACTATGTAGTAAAATGAACATGAACTTGCAGATAATACTCCTAAATATGTCAATGTATATAGGAGAGAGAACAAATTAATTGTCACTTTTTTAAAGTTATTATTTTCAAAAATTCCTCGTACTTTTAGTTGATACTGTAAAACCGTAAACAACAAACATTCAACAAGAAAATATGATTGGTATTAAGCAATATACATTAAATATTGCTAAGATTTAACAGCTATTGAACCCTGTAACAGCCATTCAACCCCGTAACATTGAAAAATGGGATGGGGTTGAATGTGACAGGGTTGAAGATTTTGTGCTAATCTGTTGCTAATTCGGGATGCTAGCAGCTAGCAGTGTGCCACATGGCCTTATTCAACAAAATACATTGTTATACTTCATAGCTATAAAAACTATTATTGGTAAAATCTTAACTATGAATTCCCCCCCCCCCCCCAACAGAGTTGAATACCTGAGATTGACAAAGCCCATATGTGCTTAAAAAACATGAAATATTGATAAAAAGTGAGAGAGCAGCTTACCACTTGTCACACCAGGCTTCTCTGAAGACTTGTATGATGTCACTTCCTCATAAATAATGTCCACAGAATCAAACCAGTATTTAATTGTGAGTGGGGGTATTGTTGCGTTACGGGGTTGAAAGAAATACAAGGACAGGGGTAAAAGCCTGAATTTCTCAGAAAATAAAATGTCTTATGCTGAGAAAATGGATTATGCATAATAAGGGGGCATATACAATTAATTTAACAAAAAAAAGCATTACTATTTAACACTGTGTACTCAAAATGAGTCACGCCATTTGCATGATGGTCAATAGGGACAGGCGAAATTCTTGATACTCCTAAGAAAAGCAAACATATAAGTATTGAAATTCATCTCTGTTTAAAATCATATTCTCTACTCCATATTAAAAACATGTAAAACTTTGAAATGTTGTAATTTAAGTGTAGTTCGATAAATGTTCTGACAAGTTATAACACTAGTACATCTTGGGACACTGACAATACTGAAATGTCACCGAATCTGTAGAATGACCCACACCTATAGAGGTAGGATATTCATTTGAGCCAGTTTGCTACAGCAGGAAAATAATCCTGCAGCAACAGGAAATGTGAATTATTACGTGGATTATAATGAATGGACATTTTTGTAGGGGTTGGTACATTTTTCATTAGGGCAAAATTACAAACTTTAGAAGCCTTTTTAAAACTTGAATACACTACAAGTTCCCATTTCCTGCTGTGCAGGAAAATTCTCACCAACAAAAGAGTGATTAAATTAAGATCCTACCTCTGTATGACAGCTATTAATGTATATTCTACTCATGGTGTCTGTGACAGCTAGAACATGCTTAATGCGTGAGTAGGTAACCTCTGAGTAAAGATAAATGCCCAAATCAATCACATGATCCCAATGATCACTCTCCATTTTGACTGCAATGACTGCAATTCATTTCACAATGTTCATGCTTTATCATATGAGAATGTGAGGTTATGAAAAGTTATGGTATCATTTTATCTCTATATAAAGTTTATCACATCATTATATAAATTGTAGCATTTACGACTGAATAAGAATGGACACTTGTCACCATAGTTACTAAGCACAGTAAATAATTATTTGCAGTTTTTGACTCAAACGTCGCTGCTACATGCAGTGCTGTTTCAGTAGTGTCCATCCTTGATTGTTTTGCTTTATTTATTATTCTGGGAAATGGCATAATTATACAGATAATAAAGTTAATCATTCAAATATTCATTTTAAGGGGAAAGCATAGCAGCTTTAATTAATAGACCTAATGTAATATATATGATGGTATGCCTATTTATTTGCCACTCAAACATGCCAACATGTCTATAGTATATAGCTTAAACCTTCAGCCCCTGCTCATAGCAACAGAACACTGTGTTGCCATGACAACTCCTCCGAGTGTGTTACGCACCATCATATTTTTGCTCCCGAGAGAGAGAGATGTGAATATGATGTGCTGAATTTAATAGAAGTGTGATGTGTGAATGTGTGACTATGGTGTAGTTTCAGTTGGGAAAGGAAACCCAATCAACTGGGTCAACAGTTGCATATTTCCAGTCTCTTATGAAATGCAGATGTCTTTATTTTGAATAATAGTCCTATAGTGCCAAAATGAAAAAGCTAGAGATAGCTTTTCATTGTATTTCAATTGTATTTTTTGTATATAATATTCTTGGTGGATAGTTTATCACTCAAATAGTGTGTATGGAGAAAAATAGCTCAACATAAAATCAAAATCAACAAGAAACTGTTCGTGCGGATCAGGAAATCCATTACAACGCACGCACACACACACACACACACACACACACACACACACACACACACACACACACACACACACACACACACACACAACAAACACACACACACACACACACACACACACACACACACACACACACACACACACACACACACACACATACACACATACACCTATCATCACTGTGCAGTCACACCCCCAGCTCTCCTCCCCCTCCAGATTTCCCTTTCCAGAAGCAAAATTAGATTTCCACCTCATAAGTCTCCCATAATGTGATATACCCGGCACTAAATTGCTCTGATAACCTTTATCAGCGTAGAGGTGAAAGACCCGAACCATTGGGCACTTAGTCCTGCGCTGGGGAGAAAAAACAAGGCAGTGGATAATATCTATTTCCCCTCAGGCATGGCCACAGACACCTCCATGGCTTCCTAAGCCATTTGGACGGGTGCCAAGCAACCTGGGAATGTTGTGGAAGATGGAGGGAGAATCGGAATGATCTTCTAGCCAGATGCCTGTCACAGCCTTTTTATATTATATATATATATGTTTTAATACAATTGGAGCCCCCTTCGCTTTCAATAGATCTTTGTTAAGTCATCCAAGGAGGACGTATCAAATATCCCGGCCTCTTGGCAGTAGTTGCGTTGGTCTGGATGCCTGGTCTTTAAACAGTGTTTCAAATCGTAAAGACTTGTTTACTCCTAGTCTTGTTTTTCTTCCTTGGGGTGGAGAATAAGAAGGATTTTATGTCTGATAGGTGCTTTAAAATGATAGTTTTCTCATCCAAGAGAGAAATCTTATAAAGTTATTATTTTTCATCCATTGGAATACTGTTAAGAGATAGAGGATTTTACACAACTAAAAACATTATTGCCTCTTTCTTGGCCTTTTCAACACATTCAGTACAATGATGTTTATTAGGTACAAATTTTGGCACAATCGACCTTGAGTAATGGTATATTTCTCTCTTGAAGGCTGAAGTACGGATTAAAAAATCAATATCACAATACAAAAACACAGGACAAAAAAATGTGCTGTTGGTTTACACATTACATTATGGTAGGTTATTCCACAGCATTATGTGAGTTCTGTTGCAGAACAAAATGGCTACTGTCAAGCATATTGATAATGCCTTCCTTTGGATATTTCAGAGATATTATAAAATGCAAATGTGATTGGAAAAAGTACTATTTTCACAGTAGAGCTGCATATTTGCCACTACAATTTTATGATAATGCCCAAATCCCCATTAAAGATATTCTCTGGTACTTTTGTATACTTTTTTGCAAGTAGTTGTAAAAGTAGCGCCCACGAGCCAAAAGCGGTTCCCGAGTATTGCGTACTACGTCACAAATGTGCAGATATGTGCACCACGTAATTTATTTATCTCGCTTTACTGTGTGTGCGTCTTGCTAGCTGTCACTCAAATGGCGAGGGCTGAAGCTCATTGGTTGAAACTCAAATTGCTACGGGGCTGGCCCACTTAAGGGTAAATGTAGGGAAAATGGCGCCGCACAGCTTCCAGAAAACAGTTTCTTTCAAACTAGGGATTTCTTGGCTAATTGAGGTGAGACAGTAAATCTGCTCATATATTATGCATGTATGAACTACACATTGACACATCCAGCCCAAAGTGGGAGGTTTAAAAAATACTTATTAATCGCCAAAGTGCCGGAGCACACATAGTTAGTGGGCGCAGATTAAGGTTCAAATTAATCTACCAACAGAGCCCTTTATTAGTGTGTCCCTCACTATACTTACCATTCCTGCCTCATCAACAGTACACACACACACACACACACGCACGTCTCGCCACCAGCTTGCCTGCTGCGAAATCTGCCATAGCAAATTACCAATACTGTGTCTTTATCAGCCATGTTTCATGTTGGACAATTACCCTTACCAGAACTTCATTATTACCTTCCAGTTGTAATTATGTAAAAAGTAGTTTCACACTCTAGGACTCCATGGAAATTGCTGTGGCGCCGGAAATATAGATTTATTTTGGGGAGGTAGAAAAAGTTCAGACATGGCCCACGGTGTCTGGGCTATGGTTTAACTGAGATAATTGACCATATTCACTGTTGCTGCGCCTGTAATGAGACTATATTGATGGCTGAGCTCATTGGGGAAATATAAAGGAAAGCAGGCTTCCATTCCATTAGTTTGAATAGCAGTTTTATCTGTTCTAAGAAAAATAGAGGAGAATCTTAACGTCTTAATTTTTGTGTCTGGGTTCGACAAAATCCTTTAAAAGTCCTTTGTCCATGACAGTGAAGTGGAAGTTTATACAAATACTTATTTATTGTTGAAACCAGTGTGTTTCGACTTGTTGCCTTCATCAGGCTTTTCTTATAGTTATACATTTTCATACCAACTAAAACCCTGTCTTACCCCTCTCCCTGGTAGTCCTATAGATGACGGCCATCTTGAAATCTACTCTGCCCTTCTTTGGGAGATTTGCACTGTTCCTGACCATTAACCATCAACTCTGGACCTCCCTCCCACAACTCCTGCCTTTTGAAAGTATTCACACCCCTTGACTTTTTCCACATTTTGTTGTGTTACAGCCTGAATTTAAAATGTAGACTTTGTGTTACTGGTCTACACCATAATGTCAAAGTGGAATTATGTTTTTAGAAATGTTTACAAATGAATAAAAAAAATGTAAAGCTGAAATGTCTTGAGTCAATAAGTATTCAACCCTTCTGTTATGGCAAGCCTAAATAAGTTCAGGAGTAAAAACGTGCTTAAGAAGTCACATAATACGTTGCATGGACTCACTCTGTGTGCAATAATAGTGTTTAACATGATTTTTAAATGACTACCAGGACAGTGATTGTGGACATTGCCCTGTGTAGGGTGCTGTCTTTCGGATGGGATGTTAAACGGGTGTCCTGACTCTCTGCGGTCACTAAAGATCCCATGGCACTTATCGTAAGAGTAGGGGTATTAACCCCAGTGTCCTGGCTAAATTCCCAATCTGGCCCTCACACCATCATTTCCACCTAATCATCTCCAGCTTCCAATTGCCTCATTCATCCCCCCTCCTCTCTCCTGTAACTATTCCCCAGGTCGTTGCTGTAAATGTGAATGTGTTCTCAGTCAACTTACCTGGTAAAATAAGGGTAAAAATAAATAAAAATAAATACCCAATCTCTGTACCCCACAGATACAATTACGTGTAAGGTCCCTCAGTCAAACAGTGAATTTTAAGCACAAATTCAACCACAAGACCAGAAAGGTTTTCCAATGGTTCACAAAGAAAGGCACCTATTGGTAGATTGGTAAAAATAAAAAATAAAATGACATTGAATATCCCTTTTGAGCATGGTGCAGTTATTAATTACACTTTGAATGGTGTATCAATGCACCCAGTCTCTACAAAGATACAGCTGTCCTTCCTAACTCAGTTGCCGGAGAGGAAGGAAACTGCTCAGGGATTTCACCAAGAGGCCAATGGTGATTTTAAAACAGTTACAGAGTTTAATGGCTGTGATAGCAGATAACAGGATGGATCAACAACATTGTAGTTACTCCACAATACTAACATAAATTACAGAGTTAAAAGAAGTAAGCCTGTACAGAATAAAAATATTCCAAAACATGCATCCTGTTTGCAATATAGCACTAAAGTAATAATGCAAATAATGTGGCATAGAAATGAACTTTTTGCCCTGAATACAAAGTGTTATATTTGGGGCAAATCCAACACAACACATCATTGAATACCACTCTTTTCAAGCATGGTGGTGGCTGCATCTTGTTATGGGTATGCTTGTCATCGGCAAGGACGAGGGAATTTTTCAGGATAAAAATAAATGGAATAGAGCTAAGCACAGGCATAATCCTAGAGGAAAACTAGGTTCAGTCTGCTTTCCATCAGACACTGGGAGACAAATTCACCTTTCTGCGGGACAATTACCTAAAACACAAGGACAAGTCTACACTGGAGTTACTTACCAAGATGACATTGAACGTTCCTGAGTGGCCTAGTTACACTTTTGACTTAAATCGGCTTGGAAATCTATGACAAGACTTGAAAATGGCTGTCAAGAAATGATCAACAACCAACTTGACAGAGCTTTAAACATTTTTTAAAGAATAATGGGCAAATATTGTACAATCCAGGTGTACAAAGCTCTTAGAGATTTACCCAGAAAGACTCACAGCTGTAATCGCTGCCTAAGGTGATTCTAAGATGTATTGACTCAGGGGGTTGAATACTTATCTAATCAAGATATATTAGTGTTTTATTAATGCATTAAAAAAATAGCATTTTGTGCAGATCATTGACAAAAAAATGACAATTTAATCAATTTTAATCCCACTTTGTAACACAACAAAATATGGAAAAAGTCAAGGGGTATGAATACTTTCTGAAAGCACTGTACCTCCCACTTTCTCCTCCTTCCAGCACTCAGCCACAGAGACTGTTCATGAGGCAAAGAGGGGCTGCTGGAGGCTGTTCAGGCTTCATTTAGCATGGTCTGAGGAAAGGAAGCTGCTGATGTTGAGGCCAAACTGATGAATTCCCAGGAGGCGATAAGGGTTCTATAGATGAAATAAATGATCCTCTCTGGCAGACTTCGCACTGTCAAAACACAATGTGAGAGGACTTTCGAGTACCTGCTATAGTTTTGTATAGCTTGGGTTACTAAAATGGTGTCAGTTCAACTCCGCTCAAAAGCTTAAGATATTCCTCAATTCCAATTCCAAAACCTGCAATTCTTTACCCTTGCTACATTTCTACCACAGCAAAAGCGCTATTTGCTTGCAGTTCCATTTCCACCTCTTTCCACCTGTCGGCTTATCGATCCGGATAGCAAAGCCAATTGCTAAACAACACAGCGAGCATTCAGAGAATTCCTTTTCCCAGGCTCCAGTCCCGGCCCCCCCAACATCACTGCCTGTCCCTCGGCTGATTGGGTAAGGCCCAAAACAACAGCCGCAGGCCACTGCAAACATCCTGCGTCTACGGCCTCACATAAAGGGCCGATTGACGACAAGAGGGTGGCTGTATAATGCACAGGAACCCCCCCTCCCCCCTTTGGTTGATGAAATAGGTCCAAGATGAAGGGGCAACACTTTCCTTGGGGTGGAACTTATTGAGTAAAGCCTACAACCACTGAAAGAACAAATGCAGATATGGAATCTGTAGATTAGAAAAAGGAAGAAATGAGATTGAGCATGATGGTTGATCTAATTTTTTTCTCCATCCAATCACATCACAACTTTTCGCAGCCCCTTTCAGACCATTAAATATACTTGGCCACTCTTGTTTGGCCCAGTGTCGTTTGTTCTCTCGATAAGTTCACTGACAGGATGTCATTGGAAATGAGATTCGTAAAATGGCCTCTGAAGAGAAGAGGACTCCCTCCCTGAGGGACGAGCATTAATACAGACAGCTGGACAGACAGGAAGTGTGGAGGATTGCGGTCGGAACACTGAATGAATAATTCCAACAGAAGCCAAAGAGACACATGCTATGTCCTAAAACTGCCTAAATACTTTTGTAATGGTTAAAATGTCTTTATAAGGACTACCTGTCAATATCGAGTTTGGACAAGGTTTATTACTATCAATTGAGTTTGGCCTGTCAGCATAGCATTTGCTCTAGTTGATTAGTGTAATTCTAATTAGTCAACGACCCAGTTTGTGGCAGTAGGCTGTGAAGCTATTGGTAGAGAAAGGAAGTCAGGTTGCAGAATACCCAAAAAACAAAACATTAGGCAGCTGACCATTTGCAAAAGCGAGAAAGTATAAACTTGCAATGTAGGCCCACTCTTTGTAAAAGGTAAATAGTCATTTATGTTTCGTTTCTTACCTCCTTTGTTCAGAGCCCTCTAATGCAGTTAATCTGTTTTATTACTTAATTATTTGTGTCTTATGTCATAGATAAAAATGCACATTAACACTAATTTGCCAAGTAATCATGGCAGTAATCTCCAAGCTGCAACCGTGCTCCTAGATATCAATTGCAGCCAGTCTCATTAACGACACACTGGGAAGTTGATTGTACAGCTGCACAACAAGGCTGATGAATATCATCTCACACTCTGTGTCAAATGGAATTTCGATCACAATTTATTAGATCGTTAGCTTCTGGAATTATTTTCTGGATCGCTATCAAGTTATAGAAGGAAATGGAAGATAGAGTAATGAGGCGGCAAAAAATATAACAAAGTATCAAAGAAAAACGTAGCTATGTGTCCATGTAGTATACAATATTATCAATTGGCATGACCAGTTCTGTTCAGGCAGTGTAATTGTACTCTAGGATACGCTCCCACACGTTTGAGCACGTGTTTAGGAGAACTTTGCTTCCTAACATTGTAAGACAACTTCAGCCTTCCCTGAGTTTACAGGTGGCCCAACACATTTTACATTTACATTTTAGTCTTTTAGCAGACGCTCTTATCCAGAGCGACTTACAGTTAGTGAGTGTATAATTTTTTTTTTTTCATACCCCCTGTGGGAATCGAACCCACAACCCTGGTGTTGCAAACGCCATGCTCTACCAACTGAGCTACATCCCTGCCGGCCATTCCCTCCCCTACCCTGGACGACGCTGGGCCAATTGTGCGCCGCCCCATGGGTCTCCCGGTCGCGGCCGGCTACGACAGAGCCTGGATTCGACCCAGACATGAACAGAAATGAACATGAAAGGAAAACATGCAGATTGTTGCTTTCTGACTTTTGTGAAGGGTCATGACACCCCTACAGGACTCCAATTTCTTCCAATTACCCTAGGCCACACTCCTTCCCTCCATACCTGTTCCCACTCCCTAATCACCTCTACCTTTTCACGCCTCTGTTTCCCATTTAAGCAGCATGCTTCTCATTGAGCGCTAGTAATGGTTCATGCCTGGTGATGCCACGGGGTGGCTCTTTTCCTTCGTGTGTGATATGAGAAAGTAAGTTCCTTTTTACTATGACGTCGGAGATGTAAGTAAAATGATGTATATTATCCTGCCTTTAACTTACCATATGTTATCCTGTTGATATCCATGTTCTCAGTATGCTAATGATATATTTTTTTATGTTTATCCTGGCAGTCTCCTTAGTTTATAGATGTTATACACTGAGTATACAAAACTTTAAGAACACCTGCTATTTCCATGACATAGACTGGCCAGGTGAATCCAGGTGAAAGCTATGATGCCTTATTGATGTCAATTGTTAAATCCACTTTAATCAGTGAAGGGGAGGAGACAGGTTAAATAAGGATTTTTAAGCCTTGAGACAATTGAGACATTGATTGTGTATGTGTGCCATTCAGAGGGTGAATGGGCAAGGGCCTTTGAACAGGGCATGGTAGTAGGTGCCAGGCGCACCGGTTTGTGTCAAGAACTGCAACGCTGCTGAGTTTATCATGCTCAAGAGTTTCCTGTGTGTATTAAAAATGTTCCACCACCCAAAGGACATCCAGCCAACTTGACATAACTGTGGGAAGCATTGGCATCAACATGGGCCAGAATCCCTTTGGAACGCTTTCGGCACCTTGTTGAGTCCATGCCCCGATGAATTGAGGCTGTTCTGAGGGCAAAAGCGGTGTGTAACTCAATATTAGGAAGGTGTTCCTAATGCTTGGTATACTTAGTGTATTTAATGCCTATTCCCCATAGTCATCTGGCACTACTTTGTCATGTTTGCACCTTCATGTTGTGTTCCTGTTGTAGCTCCCTCCCAGAACACCACATCCTGTGTTATTCACATCCTATCTCCAAGGCCTTGCAAGCCACATCCTAAAGCACATCCTTCCTACCGGCCTTATAAGCCCTGCAAAACCTCCGTTCCAAACCTTCCCCCATGTGCCTCTGTTCATTCCTGTGTTCAACTGTGTGTAATAAATACCCCTGAATCTGGATTCCTGATTCGCATTCTGACCGATGCACCATTGTTGCAGAAACAGTCCTGAACCTACCTTACAGTCCATCTTGGCCCTAGTCTTTTTTCACTGACATCATTCAGCGTATCACAACCTATTTGTGTTAATCAGTTCCTGCCTTAGAGAGAATCTCAATGATAACTTCACCCAGCTCTGACAGACAGTGCCTGGGTCAGCTGAGCCGAATACATGTCACAATACCCACAGTTCAATGGGGAAGCCATCATGGGGTCTCTCTCCATCTGCCTCACAGGTGCAGCAGGATGAGGCCAAAGGTTATGGGAGTGTGGCCTGGCTAAGCCCAGGATGAGGTGCGGGGTCATTGTGCCCCCTTGACCCTGTAGAGTGTTCCCTAATGGTCTCCTGTTGAAAGGGAACCATGCTAAACTCCTCCACTTCATACCCTAATGCACCCGCTCCTCCTTTGTGACTGAAGATACTGGAGTGAAGGTGGTTGAATATCTAGTCCACTTTTCACCCTAGCTGTCCCATGGTGTGGTGCCTACCAGGATGCTGCTGGGAAGAAACCCCCCCCCCACCAAGGAACAACTAGATTCTCACGCCATTCTCACCATGGTTCTTGTGCTTTGTTCTCTCCATGTTAAGTAGGAGGTTTTTAAACGTGGGACTTATCAATAGAGCGCACAGTGGTGGATTACCCATTCAACCCTACATGTTTTTATTTTAATGAGAGTTGAAGGGTGGATATTTCTTTAATCTCAGATTGTATTCCGACAAGCTGGGAGTCTTCTTTTTTTTTACTTGCGTCTTGTCTGAACTTTCATCCCTATGTGAACCAATCAAGAGTATATCTTTGTGAATGTTTGTCACTGAATGAATTAAATGCACAGAAAACTTGGAGAGAAAGATCAGACGCTTCCGGGTGGAGAAAGATTATCCACTATCTGTAAGAATATGAGTAAGAGCTTAGGTCTACATAAATGTGCAGGGAGAGGAAGTGAAGGAGAGATTAAAAAAAAGGAGAAAAGGAGAGTAAAATGAGAGAGAGAGATGGGGGAGGTAGGGGAACGAAAAAGAGGATCATCTTTTTCCCCTTGGCCTGCACATACACCCCTCACCCCAGCTACTTGCTGATAAAGGCATTTTGTTGCGCAGGGTGAAGGTAAAGTTCAGACCGTTTGAACCCTGGGCGACCCCTTCCTTGTCCAAGCAAATTGTTAAATAGGGCCGATAAGTGGAGGCGGGGGTGACAATAGCCCGCTTCAGCACAAAGAGGGCCTGCTTTTACAGGACCAGAAGACGACACCATGAGAGCCTGACAGTTCTAATGGTAATGGAAAATGCCCCTTAGCCATCAGTGTGTGAAGGCTTTAAAATAATTACAGGGGAATTGAGGGAAAACAACAGGAAATTGACCCAGGCCACAATGAGAGGTACCCCTTATCAATGATGCTGCTTGACACAGTCTGTCCACTTAATCACTTGATGTAAGATGTTTCGAGTCTCAGTGTATTAAAATTGGGAAAGACACTGAAGCAATTATTTTCCCATTGTAATGTTAGTGAATTATGTACCAAGGTTATAATACAGGATGCTGTACAATTAATACAATTGTCATGAATGTTGGAACCGTGCTGGAAAGGACAATGTGAAATGAAAATACCTGAACTAGCATAACACAGCTCAGGTTGGCAAGATGGTAAGAAAAGGGCATCAATGCGCCATAGATTAGTTGGTCAGGCTTTGGGTCAATTTCCCATAACATTTCCCCCTGCAGGGGGAGACATTACTGTTCAGAGAACAACTTCCAAACACAGACATTACTTCATTTAAAGGGGCAATCTGCATTCGCTACATCTGTTTTTTTGGGACTTAAAAATGTACGATATGTACCCCATTGATTTTTGAAGAATATAACTTCTAAATGCCTCATGAGCTTAGTTCAACTGTTTAACACAATGAGAACCCAAAATATATAAGCTTGTTTTAGTCCAATATTGTAAAACAAGTAAATGCTAACAATCTGCATAGCCTCAAAAAATTGTTAAAACTATAATTTGGATATCATGGATTGTCTGTCCTTGCATCCATAGCTCAGTCTATGAATTTGAGTGGTTACGTTTCTCCAGCCCCATCCCTGAGCTTTTTACCGAAACAGAGGTGCTTTGCTATTGCTTTGTTATTGTTTCAACTAAGGATTGCCGCTTTAACCCTGGGGAATGGTGTGTTATGATGTGTAAGGAACATCACTTTATATAGTCATTCTCAAACCTGGAGGACAAACACAAACAAAAACCACCAATGCCCTTTTGCCACTTCCTGTGTCATTCTTCTTAAAAATAGCAACATAAGTCAGCCTCGTTTTTTTTTCTGTTTTTTTCTGAGTATTGACCCAGTTTTCTGCCTGCTACTGCAGTGTGAAGTCTACCACAACTCGTGTGTGTGTGCATGACTGCATGTGTATTCCTATCTTCTTCTAGTGTGAGGGTCGTTAGAGAAAATGTGGGAACCCTGGTGTTCAGCTCTGTGACTGATGATGAGGGGAAGTTAAAAGCAGCAGCGAAGCCACTTGTTCAATGGAGCTTTTGATTCGATCGCCAACCAGACAGCTCTGAGCCAAAGTCTTCCTCTGTCACTGGCACCTTGTGCTTTGATTACACAGCCATTTGAAAAGGATAGAGTATCATAGCAACTGTGACACGGACATTCCTACACACAGGAAATAAAATGGTTGGATGGAAGACTACATAATACTGTAATGCAGGCACAACTTCGAACCAACATACTCCTTTAAAAGGCTCACAATAGCAAAGGATATACTTAAATAACAATACACTATAAAAACCTCTCTCTCAACGTGACCAAGACGAAGGAGATGATTGTGGACTAGAGGGAAAAAAAAGAGGACTGAGCACGCCCCCATTCTAATCGACGGGGCTGTAGTGGAACAGGTTGAGAGCTTCAAGTTCCTTGGTGTCCACATCACCAACGAACTATCATGGTCCAAACACACCAAGACAGTCGTGAAGAGGGCACGACAAAGCCTATTCTCCTTCAGGAGACTGAAAAGATTTGGCATGGGTCCTCAGATCCTCAAAAGGTTTTACAGCTGCACCATCGAGAGCATCCTGACTGGTTGCATCACCGGCTGGTATGGCAACTGCTCGGCCTCCGACCGCAAGGCACTACAGAGGGTAGTGCGTACGGCCCAGTACATCACTGGGGCTAAGCTTCGTGCCATCCAGGACCTCTATACCAGGTGGTGTCAGAAGAAGGCCCTCAAGATTGTCAAAGACTCCAGCCACCCTAGTCATAGACTGTTCTCTCTGCTACCGCACAGCAAGCGGTACAGGAGCGCCAAGTCTAGGTCCAAAAGGCTTCTCAACAGCTTCTACCCTCAAGCCATAAGACTCCTGAACAGCTAATCATGGCTACCCGGACTATTTGCACTGCCCCCCCACACCCACCTCATCTTTTTACGCTGCTGCTACTCTGTTAATTATTTATGCATAGTCACTTTAACTCTACCCACATGTACATATTACCTCAACTACCTCAACTAGCCAGTGCCCCCGCACATTGACTCTGCACCGGTACCCCCCTGTATATATAGCCTCCCTACTGTTATTTTATTTTACTTCTGCTCTTTTTTCCTCAACACGTTTTTGTTGTTGTTGTTTTATTTTACTTTTTTATTAAGAAATAAATGCATTGTTGGTTAAGGGCTGTAAGTAAGCATTTCACGGTAATGTCTACACCTGTTGTATTCGGCGCAAGTGGCAAATATATTTTTATTTGATTTGATTTGAAATGCATGATGGCCTCACCATTATTGAATTTACTTTGCATTTTTAAACTGCAGAGGTATAAATGTTAGTGTTATAGCTAAATCCCCGACCATACTATCCACCTAAATCACTCACTATAACACGAGATGGATAATGCCACGTTATCCTGTGGCCTAATATATTTTAATAATTGTGACATAAAGCTATTGTAATGGTTCCTGTTGAAAAACAAACCAGGGAAACTGGATCAGTTTCCCAGTGGTGTCATACATTTTCCTCACACAAAATCAAGATATTCAGTGCTTTTATGTTACTTCATAGAACATAAGCATAGTCAATTCATCAAACTTTGGCAGTATGGATTTTATTTTATTTGTTGCAAAACACAACTTTTTGCAACTTTTTGGACTAATGATTACACCCCTGAATGACTTATGGTGCGTTCAAGACAACTGGGAAGACGAGATCAGACTGGGAAAAATCGTGATGTCAGTGATCTTCAGGTTGGATAAGGTGGAGCTCTCGGATGATGCCCGAGTTTCCGAGTTGGATGACTGTTTAAAACGATTTTTCCCAGTCGGAGCTCGTTTTTTCCTAGTTCCCAGTTGTCTTGAATGCACCACAAACCAACCTGGAAATGGCAGACCAAGATGGTTGAAAAAGCTGGAGAAGGCACGCTGGCTATTTACATTTACATTTTAGTTATTTAGCAGACGCTCTTATCCAGAGCGACTTACAGTTAGTGAATATATATTTCTTTTTTATACTGGCCCCCCGTGGGAATCGAACCCACAACCCTGGCGTTGCAAACGCCATGCTCTATCAACTGAGCTACATCCCTGCCGACCATTCCCTCCCCTACCCTGGGCCAATTGTGCGCCGCCCATGAGTCTCCCGGTCGCGGCCGGCAGCGACAGAGCCTGGATTCGAACCAGGATCTCTAGTGGCACAGTTAGCACTGTGCCACTCAGGAGTACAGGATACAATAGGATACACAAACAAACACATCTCTGCTTATTCTTACCTACAACTCCTACAAATGTACATCAGGTTATCAATCCATTAGGCAGGCCTAGGAGCCTAGACATAGAGAGTATAGGCTTTTCAGTATTCTTGCTAACTGGTTTTGTAACAATACAAAATCCCTCAAAGATGGTTTAGTATGAAGTTGCCTAGAAACTGCTTCTCCCCAATCACGCTTGTAGGCAATGTCATGGCGATGTTAACTAGCTAAACTCATGCGCAGAAATACGTCATCGGGTCTAACGATTGTTTGAGTCTTTTGCAAAGCAAACGGTCTAAGTATCTATTGCTTTTACTGCCTGTGTGATGGACATTATTAAAGGCCCAGTGCAGTCAAAAACTAGATTTTCCTGTGTTTTATACATATATTTATACATATCATTGGAATAGTACTGTGAAATTGTGAAAATTATGACAATGCCCTTTTAGTGTAAGAGCTGTTTGAAAAGACCACCTGAAGTTTCAACCTGTTTTGGTGGGATGGACTTTAGCCTACCTGGTCACCAGGCAGAAAATTAGTTAGACCAATAAGAAAGAGTTCCAAACCTCTCTGCCATAACAGGTAGTTTTCAGTTCTCCCCTCTCCACTCAGACCAGTCCCAGGCAATCCTAGCAAAAATCTTGCTTGGGAAATTTCTCAATGCAAAGAAGCTATTTTTGCTTCTTTTTGACTATTTTAATTGAAAACAATCACAGTAAAGTACTTAATTGTTAACCAGAAATGATTTGATATGGAGATACCTTTTTAATTTCACCTTATATTTAACCAGTATCTTATCTTTATTTAACCGGTATAGCCTAGTTGCTATTACCTCAACAACTGAACAACCTGACCAAGATGGTCTACGCTTCCAGTCAGAGATGGGGAAGGTAAGCTGCCTGCCTTGGGTACCCCAACACATATGTTACAAATCCTATACACATATGCTTATCAGGCTATGGACCCATTATTCAGTCCCTATGACCCTAGACATTAGCTAGTGAGCGTAAGCTTTTCAGTTTATTCTGGCTAACTAGTTTCATAACACAATTGTTGTGCTATATTGTGGATAAAGAGTTACCTGTCTAAAATAACACAGAGAGTGTTCTTTAATGGAAGCCTCTCCAACATAATCCAGGTAGAATCAGGAATTCCCCAGGGCAGCTGTCTAGGCCCCTTACTTTTTTCAATCTTTACTAATGACATGCCACATGCTTTGAGTAAAGCCAGTATGTCTATGTATGCGGAGGACTCCACACTATACACGTGAGCTACTACAGTGACTGATATGACTGCAACACTTAACAAAGAGCTGCAGTTAGTTTCAGAATGGGTGGCAAGGAATAAGTTAGTCCTAAATATTTCAAAAACTAAAAGCATTGTATTTGGGACAAATCATTCACTAAACCCTAAACTTCAACTAAATCTTGTAATGAATAATGTGGAAATTGAGCAAGTTGAGGTGACTAAACTGCTTGGAGTAACCCTGGATTGTAAACTGTCATGGTCAAAACATATTGATACAGCAGTAGCTAAGATGGGGAGAAGTCTGTCCATAATAAAGCGCTGCTCTGCCTTCTTAACAACATTATCAACAAGGCAGGTTCTACAGGCCCTAGTTTTGTCACACCTGGACTACTGTTCAGTCGTGTGGTCAGATGCCACAAAGAGGGACTTAGGAAAATTACAATTGGCTCAGAACAGGGCAGCACGGCTGGCCCTTAAAAGTACACTGGGAGTTAACATTAATGATATGCATGTCAATCTTGCATGGCTCAAAGTGGAAGAGAGATTAACTTCATCACTACTTGTTTTTGTAAGAAGTGTTGACAAGCTGAATGTTTAAACTACTAGCACACAGCTCGGACATTACATTTACATTTTAGTCATTTAGCAGACGCTCTTATCCAGAGCGACTTACAGTTTAGTGAATACATATATTTCTTTATACTGGCCCCCCGTGGGAATCGAACCCACAACCCTGGCGTTGCAAACGCCATGCTCTATCAACTGAGCTACATCCCTGCCGGCCATTCCCTCCCCTACCCTGGACCAATTGTGCGCCACCCATGAGTCTCCCTGTCGTGGCCGGCGGCGACAGAGCCTGGATTCGAACCAGGATCTCTAGTGGCACAGTTAGCACTGCGATGCAGTGCCTTAGACCACTGCGCCACTCAGGACATCAATGCATACCCTACAAGACACGCCACCAGAGGTCTCTTCACAATCTCCAAGTCCAGAACAGACTATGGGAGGTGCACAATACTACATAGAGCCATGACTACATGGAACTCTATTCCACATCAGGTAACTGATGCAAGCAGTAGAATCAGATTAAAAAAACTGGTAAAAATACACCTTATGGAACAGCGGGGACTGTGAAGAGACACACACAAAGGTACAGACACAAGCATACGCACACAAGTTCTAGCACACGCACTGTACACACACACATATATTGTAACATTGTTGTATGGTGGTATTATACATTTTGTATTGTAGGTATGTAGTGGGGTAATAATGTTATATGATGTACTGTTTTATATTTTGTTTTATATGTAATGTAAGTGCCTAAATGTGTTTGGACCACAGGAAGAGTAGCTGCTGCCTTGGCAACCGCTAATGGGGATCCCTAATAAATACAAATACAAATAACACAACAGCATGCCTCTATTTCAAAAGCAAACAACGTTAAGAAAACTGTCTTTGCATCTATTGCTTGTAATGCCAGTCTGACGGATGGTAGAAGTCAGCCTCCTATCCATTGTAAAGTAATGTGAAGTTTAGCTGTGGCTCTGTCTGTGAGTCACATTACAACTCTGTTCTTTTCAACTACTCCCTTCCTCTCCTCATTAGCTCCATACTAGCCAACTCAAGGGCATTGATCAGCAGGGAATATGCTGCTATCATACTCTGCAGAAGACCAGAACTTTCTGTCAGCTCGTTCTCTCACATAGTTATCACAGTTGTCAAGGCAATCGTGTTTTAATCACAACTGTCTGGACGTGTAATTTTCAGCCCAAGAGGGGTTTTGAAATCGGACATTTGCTTCATATGCCATATTAGTGCACAGTGTTTATTTGTCAGTTCCTTTTTCACTGTCTAATCAGCCAGAATTATTTTGCTAGCAGTATGTCGCTCTAACCTGGTGGTAATGGCATCCATGTTTTTTTTAAACTGGATGTCTACCCCCCCAGTGCTGAAATACACTTGTCATACCTTCTGTATATGTGCAATATAGCCTATCCCATATAACATGGATGTTACTCAAAACAAAGCAACATAAGGCATTGTCATAGAAACCAGTTCTTCCTATATACATATTATACTGAACAAAAATATAAATGCAACATGCAACAATTTCAAAGATTTGACTGAGATACAGTTCATATAAAGAAATCAGTAAATTGAAATAAATTCATTAGGCCCTAATCTATGGATTTCACATGAATGGGAATACAGATATGAATCTGTTGGTCACAGATATCTTTTTAAAAAGTAGGGGCGTGGATCAGAAAACCAGTCAGTATCTGGTGTGACCACCATTTGCCTCATACAGCCCGACAAATCTCCTTCACATAGAGTTGATCAGGCTGTTGGCTGTGGCCTGTGGAATGTTGTCCCACTCCTCTTCAATGGCTGTGCGAAGTTGCTGGGTATTGGCGGGAACTTGAACACGCTGTCGATCCAGAGCATCCCAAACATGCTCAATGGGTGACATGTCTGGTGAGTATGCAGGCCATGGAAGAACTGGGACATGTTCAGCTTCCATGAATTGTGTACAGATAATTGCGACATGGGACCATGCATTGTCAGGCTGAAACATGAGGTGATGGCGGTGGATGAATGGCACGATACAGTGAGGGAAAAAAGTATTTGATCCCCTGCTGACAGGCACCTGGGAGCCAGAAATCTTTGTGATTGAGAGGGGGTCAAATACTTATTTCCCTCATTAAAATGCAAATCAATTTATAACATTTTTGACATACGTTTTTCTGTTGTTATTCTGTCTCTCACTGTTCAAATAAACCTACCATAAAAATTATAGACTGATCATTTATTTGTCAGTGGGCAAACGTACAACATCAGCAGGGGATCAAATACTTTTTACCCTCACTGTAATTGCCATTCAAATTGCCATCGATAAAAAGCAATTGTGTTCATTGTCCGTAGCTTATGCCTGCCCATACCATAACCCCAACGCCACCATGGGGCACTCAGTTCACAACTTTGACATCAGCAAATAACTCGCCCACACGACTCCATACACGTGGTCTGGGGCTGTGAGTCCTGTTGGACGTACTACCAAATTCTCTAAAACAACATTGAAGGGGGCTTATGGTAGAGAAATGAACATTCAATTCCCAGGAAACAACTCTGGTGGACATTCCTGCATTTAGCACACCAATTACACAGTCTCCCTCAACTTGAGACATCTGTGGCATTGTGTTGTGTGACAAAACTACACATTTTAGTGGCCTTTTATTGCCCCCAGCACAAGGTGCACCTGTGTAATGATCATGCTGTTTAATCAGCTTCTTGATATGCCACACCTGTCAGATGGATTATCTTGGCAAAGGAGAAATGCTCACTAACAGAGATGTAAACAAATTTGTGCACAAAATCTGAGACAAAAAGCTTTTTGTGCATATGGAACATTTCGCTGATCTTTTATTTCAGCTCATGAAACATGGGACCAACACTTTACATGTTGCGTTTATATTTTTGTTCGATGTAGTTTGGGGAATTCAGTATTGTGGTTGAGTTTCATAGCTAGGATATTTGACATGGCATCCTGATAAACTTTGCTGATGATGAGGCAAACTAAACTCAGTAAAATACAGTTGGAATGTTTTCATGGCATGCTGGACAATGTCTCTAATTGCTGTCCTTTGAGTGGATCAACGATACAGTCAATATTTCCCTTTCCTCAAACTCCAGAGAAAATATAAATATCTTTCTGTGACAAGGCCAGCAGTCGCCGTGTGCACTTGATGGCTTAAAACGTACACTGAGGATAACACTTTAAAAAAATACTTTAATTTATTGTGCAAAATGAGCAAGATAAAACAGATTGGCAGTATTAGGTGCTAAAACAACAGCTCACCTTTCAGACATGGATTTTTAGAACACACTGAATCTGTTTTATATAATCAGGTTTAAGTAACCAACTAATTAGGTACACCTGGAGTGAAAATGACCCATCACAATAAAGACACTTAACAAAACAATTAGCAGCATGTGATGCTGATAGAAAACACTTTTTTTATTTTATTTTTATTTCACCTTTATTTAACCAGGTAAACCAGTTGAGAACAAGTTCTCATTTACAACTGCGACCTGGCCAAGATAAAGCAAAGCAGTGCGATAAAAACAACAACACAGAGTTACATATGGGGTAAAACAAAACAAAGTCAAAAAATACAACAGAAATACATATATATACAGTGTGTGCAAATTTAGCAAGTTATGGAGGTAAGGCAATAAAATAGGCTATAGTGCAAAATAATTACAATTAGTATTAACACTGGAATGATAGATGTGCAAGAGATTATGTGCAAATAGAGATACTGGGGTACAAATGAGCAAAATAAATAACAATATAGGGATGAGGTAGTTGGGCGGGCTAATTTCAGATGGGCTGTGTACAGGTGCAGTGATCGGTAAGGTGCTCTGACAACTGATGCTTAAAGTTAGTGAGGGAGATAAGTGTCTCCAGCTTCAGAGATTTTTGCAATTTGTTCCAGTCATTGGCAGCAGAGAACTGGAAGGAATTGCGGCCAAAGGAGGTGTTGGCTTTGGGGATGACCAGTGAGATATACCCGCTGGAGCGCAGACTACAGGTGGGTGTTGCTATGGTGACCAATGAGCTAAGATAAGGTGGGGATTTGCCTAGCAGTGATTTATAGATGGCCTGGAGCCAGTGGGTTTGGCGACGAATATGTAGTGAGGACCAGCCAACAAGAGCGTACAGGTCACAGTGGTGGGTATTATATGGGGCTTTGGAGACAAAACGGATGGCACTGTGATAGACTACATCCAATTTGCTGAGTAGAGTGTTGGAGGCTATTTTGTAAATTACATCGCCGAAGTCAAGGATCGGTAGGATAGTCAGTTTTACGAGGGCATGTTTGGCAGCATGAGTGAAGGAGGCTTTGTTGCGAAATAGGAAACCGATTCTAGATTTAACTTTGGATTGGAGATTCTTAATGTGAGTCTGGAAGGAGAGTTTACAGTCTAACCAGACACCTAGATATTTGTAGTTGTCCACATACTCAAGGTCAGACCCGTCGAGTGTAGTGATTCTAGTCGGGTGGGCGGGTGCAAGCAGCGTTCGGTTGAAGAGCATGCATTTAGTTTTACTAGTGTTTAAGAGCAGTTGGAGGCTACTGAAGGAGTGTTGTATGGAATTGAAGCTCGTTTGGAGGTTTGTTAACACAGTGTCCAATGAAGGGCCAGATGTATACAATATAGAGGGATTTGAATGGTGATGAATTAATAACGCCAAACAAATACATCTTGCTCTAAATAAATAACTTGTATATACTGTACATTTAAGAGTCCAATGTGTAGTGAAGGAGCATCTCCTACACACTTCCATGTTATAGAATATCCTCTAACTCGTATTATACAGTATATGAATGTGTTATTCTCAGATGACCTTCATGAGTGATGAAGGTATATTAGTGATTCATTACTATATAATGACAGTTTACATACGTTGCACAGTGAGGCAAGCAACTGTGTTCAGTGATATCTGAGAGCCAACATTCACTCGCGCGCGCACACACACTCACAGACATCACTCCACCAACTTTACCCATTATCATATCAGCACAGTTGAATTGAAAAGATGAACATCAGTCATTCAGATTATATCTGGGAGGACAGGACTGGGTGGCAGTTAATGGAGTCTCCCATGGAGGCTGGCTGGTGGTGGGGAAAGACAGGTCCCATGGCCCGGCGATTTGATGGGAGATGTCTGAGTGTCAGACACGGTGGGGGGATGTAATCCCAGTCGTATGCACGGTTTGTCCCCTCAGGGCTGATTCCATCTATACAAGGCCACGGTCTTCTTAGCTCACTCTCAACATCTCGCCTACGCTGGAGAAACACGCATTGATTTTCTGGGCCTACATTGTATCTGTACTACTACTCGTTTTGAGTGATGTGTTGTTGATTTGGAAGTCTGATGATTTCACTTAGTCCCTAATTAACGTTTATTGGTATGATACAGTCTACCATTTGTGCTTCCGTAGTACAACTGAAAATGCCTCTGGGATGATGAGACATACAGGGAAAAGGGATACCTAGTCAGTTGCACAACTGAATGCATTCAACCGAAATGTGTCTTCTGCATTTAACCCAACCCCTCTGAATCAGAGAGGTGCAGGGGGCTGCCTTAATCGACGTCATCGGCGCCCAGAGAGCAGTTGTTGTTGGGGGTTAACTACCTTGCTTAAGGGCAGAAAGGCCGATTTTCTCCACCTTGCCGGCTCAGGGATTCAAATGAGTAACCTTTCGGTTACTGGCCCAACACTCTTAAACGCTTTGCTACCTTCCGCCCGCAGCATATAGACATGCGTTTTATAACTTTAATTGTCCAAAAAATTAAATATATATACTATATAAATAACTATGATTCTCAGCGGGATTAATTATATTGTGAACTGTTATGAGAGAAAGCATTGAAGTCCCCATAGAGTTTACACAAAGTGTTACACATTCACACTGTGCATTGCCACCTACTGTACACACTGATCATTGGGGACAATGGGAGAATGGTCAAGGGAACCTTTATGTGATAACTGGAACCTTACACTGAAATTACCCCATGCCCCTTTAGTTTGCCCCTGAAGAAAAGCAATTATAAGAGTCTGATGTACCTCAGTGACTAATTTCCCACCTAACAGGCATCAAAGGGCCTGGGGGGGGGATTTCGCAGCTCGTGCAATCGCTCCTCTCCACAACGAGGAGAAAGAGGAGTGGAAACAGAGCGGGCGAGGGAGGGCGTCGGACATATTAAGCATTAATATTTTACACGCTCGAGCCTCCATTTGTCTCCTTCCTATTTTCCTTGGATTTAATCATCTCCACAGACGTGTCATGCACATGTGGTGGTTATGTATTATAAAGAGAGCTGGGTTCTAAAGAGCTGCCGGTGGTTCTCTCTTTGTGATGAGGGACCACAGGAATCACATTCAAAACTCAATGAGAGTGGGTCTACCATGGGAAACTGGCAATTCATAGGCAGGCAGATAAGAAGGTCCATGGGAGATAGGCCTCCAGCCAGACATTAGTATAAGGAATGTATGTAAAGTTCTTACTTCAGGAACCTCTCATTATTTCTTATATACTGAACAAAAATATGAATGCAACATGTAAAGTGTTGGTCCCATGTTTCATGAGCTGAAATAAAAGATCCCATAAATACGCACAAACAGCTTATTTCTCTCAATATTGTGCACAAATTTGTTTACATCCCTGTTAGTGAGCATTTCTCCTTTGCCAAGATAATCCATCCACCTGACAGGTGTGGCATATCAAGAAGCTGATTAAACAGCATGATCATTACACAGGTGCACCTTGTGCTGGGGACAATAAAAGGCTGCTCTAAAATGTGCAGTTTTGTCACAAAAAACAATGCCACTGATGTCTCAAGTTTTGATGGAGTGTGCAATTGGCATGCTGACTGCAGGAATGTCCACCAGAGCTGTTGCCAGAGAATGTAATGTTAATTTCTATACTATATGCCCCATGGTGGCAGTGGGGTTATGGTATTGGCAGGCATAAGCTATGCACAACAAACATGATTGCATTTTATTGATGGCAATTTGAATGCATGGGGATACCGTGACGAGATCCTGAGGCCCCTTGTCGTGCCATTCATCCGATGCCATCACCTCATGTTTCAGCATGATAATCCACAGCCCCATGTCGCAAGGATCTGTACACAATTCCTGGAAGCTGAAAATGGCCTGCATACTCACTAGACATGTCACCCATTGACCATGTTTGGGATACTCTGGATCGACGTGTATGACAGCGTGTTCCAGTTCCCGCCAATATCCAGCAACTTCGCACAGCCATTGAAGAGGAGTGGAACAACATTCCACAGGCCACAATTAACAGCCTGATCAACTCTATGCAAAGGCGCTGCATGAGGCAAATGGTGGTCAAACCAGATACTGACTGGTTTTCTGATCCACGCCCCTACTTTTTTTGAAAGGTATCTGTAACCAACAGATGCATATCTTTATTCCCAGTCATGTGAAATCCATAGATTAGGGCCTAATGAATTAATTTAAATTGACTGATTTCCTCATATGAACTGTAACTCAGTAAAATCTTTGAAATTGTTGCATGTTGCGTTTATATTTTTGTTCAGTTTATATATTCACATGAAAGTTCCTATGTGTATTGAACATCTGTTAAAATCATTTATCCATGAAACTTAGTTAAGCAAGAACATAAGGTTAAGCGGCTGTGGGCATAAGATCCACTTGTCTAGCTTCTAGCTTTTTTCATATTATTTTTCTTCATCATCTGCCCATTATTTCAAACACACATCCTCCAACACAATCCTACTCTGTGGAATCTGGAAGTGTCTTTGGACACAAAATCCTCTTCCTTTGGCAACATCTTCACTACGAAGCACCGTCAGGCCCGGGCCTGGTTCCGTTGCTCTCTCCTTACTTTCACTCGGCTTTTGGCAGACTGTGGTGTCAGTCACTTCCTGCAGCCGCGGGTGCCAGAGAGGCTTCTCGACCGCCCATTGTGACATCAGCGATGAGCGCCACTGACAGGTGTGCGCCGACTCCTGCACAGCTGGGCTCAGAAAGCCTTAATCTCAGCTGGGACTGGGCAGGGAGCCGGGAGCTTCGGACCATAGCCGTATGCGCGGTTCAACGATAAGCCCTTCCAATTCAGAAGCCCTCTGCTGCCTTCTTCTTCCCCTCACTCCATCTTGCCTCCTCCTACTTCCCTTTTATCCCTCCATCCCCACTAAGGGCAGGTGAGAACCTGACGGGATGGCCTGATGGGAAATAGATAAGCCCAGCATTTAAAGGAATGAATTGCATTTTTCAAACCTTTTTCAAGCAGCGATTTCTTTCTTTCTCCTTGAGCTGTTCGATTAGGAAGAAAAGAAACGGCTCCATAATGGAATATTTAATCCATGAACCAAAACATTGTGAAATTAGAAACTGGGCCTCACAAATATATGGGGGAAATGAACTTCAATCTTTCTGAAAGGCACTGGATGACTAGAGTATGAAAAATGTATGCACTCACTAACTGTAAGTCGCTCTGGATAAGAGCGTCTGCTAAATGACTAAAATGAAAATGTAGAGGCAGCTGCTTTTTCAACTACACAGGAAATGCTGCTTACCTATTGATCGCAGTGCAAAGTAGATTTCACTGGGCTGTATTGTTAGCTGCAAATCCCATATATATTTGAGCTTCAGCAAATCCCTGGCTCTTTGCAACAAGGAGGTGGGGATTCGTATAGGGATTCCAAATCTATGATGCCACATTTCCTTTTCCATCAAGTCATATATTTCCTCTTAAATCCAGGAAGGATTCGTTTCAATTGCATACTACGTAGGCAGTTGGAATGTCTTTGACACTAGCTTCACATTGAATCCCTCTCAAATTCTACAGCACTAGGGCCTGTGGTCGTACTGCTATGCCGTCATGTCTTTTGTTATTAAATAGAACATAATCATGCACAAACTATCCCAGCTCTTACATACAGGCCACTCTTAAACCCGACAGTGTATGATGTATAGGGCTCGGCTGGTAACTTATACAGTACACTACAAACGTGGCCGTTTAGACAAAAACATACACGCAGCAGCACTCTCCTCGTTAACCTTTGGATAGGCAGCTGTGTGAGTGTTTATACTCCGTCCCTGTGTGACAGGCAGCGCTCAGGGTGATAGAATACTCCTCTCAAACACACAACAAACAGCCTCTGTGGCGCCATCTGGTTTCATAGAGTACTTACCCGGTAAGAATCAGTGCAAGGCAAAGACGTAACATCCCACATTCCCCCCTCCCACTCTACCTCTGACAATTTTCTGACCCCCCCCCTCCCCCCAAAAATCTAGATACATGAGGTTTGAGGTTATTTATTTATCTATCCCCTCCTTCACTTGACAGGCTTGACACACTTCTTTCTACCACCAGATGGCAGTGTTAACTCGCAGCGCCTGTTTTACACCCCTCTTTTTTTCTCTCTTGTATAAAACAAAGTAATTGCCTGCAGCACAGTTCAGAAGCTGCAGCTCTGGCTGACGCAGATCTGGCTGGGCCCAGTCAATCCTTATTCATCACAGGAACACAGTTGCTGCTCTGAGGATGAGGGTTTAAACACGACCTGTTGACAACAATGTGTGTGTGTGTGTGTGTGTGTGTGTGTGTGTGTGTGTGTGAACCGTGCTGCCATCCAACCCCTTCCTCTTGACATTCATCTATCACTCAACCATTTATAATTCAAAATGAGGAATCCAGGGATTTTTGGGGTGCTCCGAGAGGGGAGTATTTTTTTCCCTGCACCACACAGCGGCAGAAAACTCTGATCGCTCCACTCGGTCTGATCAAAGCGGGAGGAAGTGTTATCGCGCCAGTGTTTGACACCTTCCACACTTACTGCTGACAGAGAGAGGGGAAGGACTAATTAATAAAGAATTCACTATCGTTCTGCGGGGAGTCAAGTATCTAGATCAGCTCTGATGGTGGGCTGTGTGGGTGGTGGTGGTGGGGGGGGTTACTGGAGTTACCTGAGGAGATAGAGGATGAGAGTCACTCTAAATGGGGATCTAGCACTGGCTCCATCTGACCCTAGGTGCTTTGCAAATGGCACCCTATTTGCTATGTAGCACCTCTTTTGACCCAGGCTCATAGGGTTCTGGTGAGAGGTAGTGCCCTATATAGGCAATAGGGTGCTATTTGGGACACAGGCCATGTCATCACCCACTCCATTACTGTCAAACTTCCAGCTCGTAGATACTATGAAGAGAGGCCAAAGAAGGGTCAAAGAGCATTAGTTTCTGAGTGTGTTCAGGGGGTTTGGGGGAACATTTAGGGCATTGGGAGGAGGTATGCATGTCTGTGATTTCACAGATCTGTCCTGGCGTTAATCGCTTGGAAAAATGCACTCCGGAGAGAGGGAGAGGTAGCAAGGGGTTGGAGAGAGAGGAAGTTGGAGAGAGAAAGGGAGAGAGACAGACATAAAGAGAGATAAAGGTGGGTGTAGTACACTTCTGAATCTTTTTTTTGTTTTGTTTATTTCTTACTTAAAATTTGATGCAACTAAGGACTACCTACAAATTACATTTTGTTTGACTGTATGTCAACGAGAGTGCGTGAGATCAATACATTATTTCTGCGGAAAACCTATTTTAATGAAGCAATCATTAGTTCATCAGTCCTTGCACACCCATTCTCTGTAGACATTGATGCATCCAACACGCGTGTTCTTGGATTCAAATACTCCACATTTACCATAGACCCTTTCAGAACAGATAAAAATAAATATTAATTTTTAAAAAACATTTTAGTCATTTAGCAGACGCTTTTCCCTGTAGGAATCGAACCCACAACCCTGGCGTTGCAAGCACCATGCTCTACCAACTGAGTTACATGGGGCACAGAAGAGCACAGATATAAGCAACACATTGAAGATAATTAGTAGCTGTCTGACTCGTGTAAAGTGACAAAATGTGTAGCTTTCCAATTATTTGGCTGCAGACAATGCACTATTTGATTCAATAGAATGCTGTGGTTGTCATTTATGAAGGATGTAGTACTCTTGCTTCTACAGACCAATCAACCTACCCGAATAAAGAAAAGCTCAGTGGAGGTTATGTACTGTATAATGATATTTTTTCATCATCAAGGCTTCCGCTCACTGTACACTTTGTCTTTGTCTGTGTGAGTGTGTGTTTGTGGGGGTATACAGTGCAATGAATAGCGAAAACATACTGTATGTAAACGCAAGCATCCACCCACGGATGGATGCAGGCATGCACGTGCACACACTCCTCCATGTCACATGTTGTAGCAAACCATGGTTATCAAGGTGAACCTCAGATCTTAGCTTGGCTGATTGAACCATTGTCAAAGTGACCAGGACCTTGATATGTCCAGAACTCTCACACTCACAGCAAGAAAACACACAACTATGCTCTATTATACATACCAAACGACCATGTCTCATAGCCCCTATTAGGCCAAAGTGACTTGTGTCTCCAGTTGCCACAACAACCGGTTCAAAGATTATCTGACAAGTGAGGAAGGAAAGATAATAGGACAAATTCCATACGCCAGGCCAATTACTGCTTTACAAATCCATCACACTGGGGACTCCCGTGGGACCTAAGCCTCACACTGTGTGTTGAATGAATGACTGGAAATCAATGGTGGCTGTGTGTTCACAGTGGTGGTATGTGGTGGTGTGGAGACCACCAGGGACGCGTTGGTGTGTTGGCGTGACCTGTTTCCACCATACCTGGTTGCACCAAAATGATCCCACCACTCAGAATGACTCGGCTCTTTCTTTGCTACCAGTGTAGTAGACACAAGCCAGGTCTTGGCCACTGACTGTAGACTCAGGTAGCAATCTACCAATGATTGATGAGATCCTTTAAGATGTTAAATGCATCCAGATTACCAGTGTGCTTGACTTTTTCTTCTTATTGAGCAATCTACAGCTGCACCAAATGTGGATTGTGTAAACAAAATGTATAGTGGTATAGTCAGTGCTACAATTGCAGGTAGAGGAGGAATAACGTGTAGTTAAAGTGTCCTTGTAATAATTTATTACACATAATGTCAGAAAGAACAGGCTGTTCCTCTCTATGCTGTGCAATGTCTGGGTCAGAACACTCAAGAACAGTCTACTCAGAAACTCTATTTCATGTCTCGTTGTAGCTTCTCTGAACCACATTTAATTTACCTTCGGATGTGTCTTCAAAGGGAGAATACTTTTCTTGTTGCAAATGGAATTTTCTGGTAATTCAAAGAGGGCACATCTGAATGCATGTTGATTTTCCATTTTCCAATAATGTTGATTTCTGTTTTCCAATAGCTCTCAGTGTGGCTTTCTTCGTATGACAAATTATTAGAAAATGTAGTAATATAATCTTTGATAATCTTTTAGTAGTATAATCTTTGATAATCTTTTAGTAATCTAATCTTTGATAATATTTTAATCTGATTAATACATGATTTGCCCTCTTCATTGGTTTATCAGGTCATTGGTTTATCAGATCAAAAACAATTTTATCTCAGCAACACCAGCACTGTGTATCACTGGAAACATAGCCATGAGAAACCTCCCCATTTAGTGAAAATATTTCAAACCCATTCCTTAGCCTCTGTGAGCATTGTGTGGTGCTTCCCGGTAACATCACACAGGACCTTGTGAAAATTTGCCACTGGCGGTATGATTTTTACAAGGTCCTGTGTGATGTTACCGGAAGGCACCACACATGGCTCACAGAGGCAAAGGAATGGGTTTGAAATATTTTCTAACTCTAAACTCCCCATTTTCCTGCTACCGAATCTCATCTTAATATTCCTGCCACCCAATGTATTATCATTGGAACGCCATAAAGGCATTAGTTACTTGGCTTTTCCCAGTGACCTGATATTCAGAGGCATGGCTCCCGGCTATTTCAATTAATGGCCTGAAATAACAAGGTTAATAACACAGTTCCTGTGTTTACATGAAGCCCAGGTGTTTGGGAGAGGGATTTCATACTTCTTTGTGCATCAGAATCATCACAAAGGATAGGCTGGATAGCAAATGCAGAGCTTATGGCCATTTTCAACAAACTGTGTAAAAAAAATAAACACTAGGTGATGTCACAGTGACACTACCATGGATTCAAATGGAAATACATTTTGAAAAGGGGTTTAGAATGACATGTCAATCGATTTTAATTAAAATAATGACACTATGTTCTGGCACAACTCTAATGAATATGCAATCCAAATAATCAGCTCTTTCAATCCATAGTATTATTAGTGAGGGTATTGGTGTGATAGTGTCACCAAGTTCATATCACCATGCTATTTGGCTGTGTGACTCACAACACTGTGAACCCTTACATCACTGCTACTTGGTGCCATTAAGATGATTGAACTACTCTTATGTGCAGTTTTCTCTATTTAGACTATAACTTATACCAGCCACTGGCTGTTACAAGTCCACACGCCACTGAAGCGGGCTGCCTCCTGTTGGGAAGCTGCTCTCTGAAAACCTACTTACATTTGCCATTCAAAGTGATGGAAAGACCCCAGAAAGAAACTTCTGATTACAGCCATTCATCTCTATGGAGGGTGTCAAACATAGGTGTCATGCCCATAGGGGGCACAATGGCACGTGCCCCCTCAGATTTGTCCTGTTTTAAACATTTTCAGATGTTAAATTAATTAATGCACTTAATTTTTAAGCCCACATTTTATCATAATTATTTATAAAAAAATATCTGTCAGCTGTATTTTGTGGACACTTCTCCCGCCCCCCCTCCATCCTCACATACTTCTTGCCACTTCTAAAACAATGGTGTCAAATATGCTGGTTGGGTTCCAAGTTTTTCCTTTTAACTGCCTTGATGCCCGCCAGCACAAAAAGCTAAACAACAACAAAAACAACACCATCACTGCATCTGTCAAAGCCGCGTATATAAACAGAAGTGGGTGGTGGCGGTGCACTTTCATTATGCTATGCCGTGCTTGGCTGAGTGACGTTCCAAAGCATTTACATTCTGCAGGGCTGGGCGTAGAGGTTGACTGGCCTCAAGCAAGCAACTCTTCATTTCACTCCACTGATAAGACCATCTAATTAGGCCTGTCTTTGCTGATATCTGAACTATGATTGTCTGTTTGTCTTTCCTTTCATATATGTGTTAGTCTTTCTTCCCCTAATCTCTTTCTTCTGTTGTTTGGTCTTGCTGTGAAGTTTCCCGGGCCCTGTGAGTGCCATGCGAACAGCCAGGTTTTGAGTGACGCCTGGCGCTGCCAACCTCGCAACGGGGGGCGATCACTTTATTTTTCTTGTCACCTTTCATTCACTGGGGCGTGGATGAAGTCAGAGACTGGGAGAGGCACATCAAGGCTCTCAGAGAGGGGGCACAGATGTTCCGTTGAAGCATTGCCGCTCTGGCAGCCATTTTCCCTCCTTTTGTTTCAGGCATAAAAAATGATACCTGAATGACACCTGACAGATAAAGCTAGCGGAAGAGGAGTCAAAAGGAAATGGTGAAAAATTGCTTGTATGTTCTGCTGTGACAGTGAAAAGGTGAATCCTTCATCGAAATGTCATTTGAGATGGTGATAATGTCTTTGGAAAAGGGAGCACACTGTGAATAAGGGGAAATTGCTCTTTGGTGAATGGAAAAATCCACTGAAGTGTTACTTGCCACATCATCATGATGATGTGTTTTGCATCATATGATTCATTTTGTATCATTATCATGATGGTGGTAAGTGACACTTTGCTTCTTGATAATATGTTAAACTTGACTGCTGACATGCAAAACATTTTGGGACTGTAAAAGCGGACTAATGAAACAACACCAAAATATAGTTTTGGAGTGGAGTTTTCCTTTAAATGCCTGGGAACAATTTGGTGTCATGATGTATTTCAAACAAGTCTGGTCATCAATGCAGTAATGAACGAATACCCAGATGCATTTAAGTAATATTAGCAGGGAATCAACTATGTCTGTAGACCAAAAAGGGCCATAAGATAAGTATGGGCTTTTCATGAAGCATCTGGGAAATGTATACATGAATCACTCACATATGTCAGGTATGGAATCTCTGTACAGCATATGTGCTGTATTGAAGGACATCTTCATCTATAGCCCAACTCAAATGTAATTACTCGTTGTCTAATCGTTGTCGCTGTCTGTTCATAGTGACTCATCCAGAAAGACAGGAGACAACATTAGGCTTTAGTTACCCCCACTCCTTTCAGATCAGAGTGTGTAAATATACTGTACCTGTAGCGAGCCATTTGAGAGATTTGGGACATAGCCTTTCCTCTCTCCCCTATTGCCATGGCTCCCAGCATGTCTTGTGCTTCTGATGATGACAGATAGAACACTCGGGCGTTCTCTCTGAGGGAAACATCCGTTACCTTTCACACCAGTCACCCTGCGTCTCCAAGACATGTCATCTGTCACCTCGGCCTCCATTACCGACCGACCATGCACCAAGAAGTCCTGTTTAGTTTTTCTTCCCTTGAAAAAACAACAACCATAAAGCCATGTGTACATGCCCCTACCTCCCTGGCAATATATATAGATATAAACTGCCAAGCAGTAGAACATTTTAGGTGCCGGTACTCAGCTGCCCCGGTACTCAGCTACTCCTGCCCAAGTCAAGCACATCTTTTTCTCCTTATGCTACACCTTGAAATAACACGTTTACTTTAAGCTTCTCAAGCTTGGGAGTTTGGCAGCACTACAAATTCAGCTCAGTCATTTCCAAAATATGTATTCAAGCAGGTGATTAACTGAGAACACACAGGACTTGGTGAACAGTAGTTACTAATTGGCTGGAAGTAATACTCCCAAAATATTTAAAAGACATTTGAAAATGGAACTGAATAGGACAGGATATAGTGAAAGATGTGACGCTTTCTCTACCCTGGACTACCCAAACGGAAGGTATACAGGTCCATCATTGATTTTATCTCCCTAGTGATAAGGGAAGTGATAACTTTATTTCCAGAAATATGTTATCATTTGCCGGGTCTCATCCATCGCATGTCTGTCAGGCTAGCTGTAATAATGGGCTTTGCAGAGGGGAAAGCAGTCTGGCTGGTTGTCTGAAATCTACAGCAGTGGTAAATCTGTTGTCTTGACCAAGTTAATTGTTCATTTGTGTATCATACCTCTACATTATGTGCTATTTAGATTGTTAGTATTGTAATGTCCATCTGGTAGTGGACATCAGGACATGTCAGAAGCGAGCTACAATATGTTTCGTTTGAAATTAGTCTACATCTGTTTACTGTACATTTATTTACAGAAAATAGTCTACATATCCATTTAGTCACAGACAATTCCACCAATGCATGCAGATGTTCTCAATTTGTCATAGAAAAACTATTTTCCATTCTATCATGAATGTTCATTTGGATGAGCTGAGGGAAGGGCTTCAGTGGAGCGCTAGTTTGCCAATTGAAGCTCAAAACCGGGTAGAGTGGATCAACCTCATTAGCAAACTCCATCTCAAAGATCAATTTTGTAAAATGTATTAGAAAACTCTGTGTGCTTTGGTTTCTAAGTGGCAATCTTAATCCTTCTCCAATGTGATTGCATTTGTGCAAATCAACAACATACACCCCATTCATAATTATTCCATTATCAATACTGTGGATGTTAACTGGGGAACAATTGATTTCACAAACAGCAGAGAAGCAGGGGAGAGAGGTTAAAGGGAAAATACACTCAAACTATATTTTGGTATTGTTTTGTATTTTGCATTATCACAATGTGGCCGGTGACACTTTGCTTCTTGAAAGTCCAATATCTTGAAAATGTCACTGCTGACATGCAAAACACTGTGGGACTGTATCAACAGTGGACAAAAAAAATACTATAATATAGTTTTTTAGTGTTTTTTCCCTTTAAAGGCGCTCCAACTCAATCTTCTGAGCGCCTTTGGCTTCTATGTAATATACTGTATGGCAGAAATTCAATACCCCCTCAGTTACTAAATGTTTTTAAATAGAGTCAGGTGGTTGCATCCCAAACGGCACCCTATTCCTTATACATAGCACTACTTTTGACCAGAGCCCTATGGTCCCTGGTCAAAAGTAGTGCACTAAGGTAATAGAGTGCCATTTGGGACTCACATAAATGTATCCGTGTCTACCGCCACTCTCTCTCTGACTTCAGTCATAAACGATAGAGGTCACAAACAAAAAATATTATTTCCATCATTCGACCAGGCCCTTTTTCCAAATTGCTATTCTTTGATGCAACAACTTGAAGTGGGGTCCACACATTGCTTTTTGCTTTCTGTTATTTAGTCGGGTGCAGTTTCAGGCTGATGATAACAAGCTGGGACCTTGGTTCTGCACTGTCCATTTTGGAGTGAGTGCACCTGGTTTTGATGTGCACCGCCAGAACAACAAGTCATTTTGTTGTTTTGGTTCACCGAACACACCATTCTCTATGCTCGCTAGTTGGCCCCAGGGGAGGTCTTTGTCTGCAGCACGAAAAGAGGTGTATTCAATCATGACTACAAACTCTCCATTTAGTCTTTTAGCATCTTGTGTATTATGGAGAAATGTCACCACTGGGCAAAGACGCCAGAGAAGCAACCATTTTGTGATTGATATTTGAATGAGTTGTCATCTACCCAAAAAATGTTGATGGCCTGCGAGAATAGCTAGAATACATGATGCGTATAAGGCATTAAAGAGTAACTACAGTATGTAGCATTATAAAGGAAGTTATAACTACTTATAAGCTACAATGGCCACTTATAGTTAGTTTTATAAAACTTGTGTATCATATAGTGTTTTGTAATGGATGTTATAAGGCATATGTATTTACCTCAGAATGTGTTAGCAAAAATGTGTAAAGTAAGTGAAATAAAGATGATCAATCAATCAATTAAGGCTAGCTGAACTTATTCCCTATTTACAGAATTATTGATTGACAAACCTTTGCATAATTGCCACAATGAATGACATCACAAGGGCTAGGGTAGGAGTGACTCACCCCAAGCCACTACTGTGTTGCCAACCATTGTTATTCAAGCCTCCTAGAAAAATCCCATAGACTTTGATTTATTTACATCTAATTTATCCTCTGGTTTGTATCTGAGGCAGATGAAGTAGCTGTGGTGTTTTACATGAGGGGCCATATGACCATCAACATCACTCAACTCAGAATCCTCTGTGTGTGAGAGAGCTCTCACTCTGCCACACAATGCTCTGAGTGTGTGTGTGTGTGTGTGAGTGCTGATGAAATCACATCCCACCACATAATGTTGTTTGCCTCCTTTCTCCCCTGCTGCATAGACACATCAGCACGGTAATGTATAAGAACGCGCACACGCACACACACACACACACACACACACACACACACACACACACACACACACACACACACACACACACACACACACACACACACACACACACACACACACACACACACACACACACACACACACAAAGACACGTAAACTCAAGCACAAAAACAAGCATGCCAACACAACTCAGTGCTCTCATTGGAAGAGGGAGGGAGGGAGGGAGGGACTGTTCTTCTTGGCACTGAATTGGCCTGTAAGTCAACCATTCAAGCGAGTTGAAGAAGAGAGCCCCTCTGGTTGTTAGCGGTGGGGATGCTACTTCTCATTCACTCTGCTTGTCCTTGAATGAGACACGGTGCATCAGGTGAGAGCAGATTGAATTGAAGCGCCTTCAGTTTCCACAGGCATTGGCCGTGTACAGCAGTGCATTCACCGTGTTGGGTTTTGTTTAGGTAGAACTGTCGGTTTCAATCGTTTTTTCTTTTTTCTGCATTGATTTCTATTTAATGGCAGAGGTAAATAGAACAGTTCAACTCATTGTTTGTGATGCCTCTGTGCTTTGTATGTGAACGAATATGAAAGGGAATCGGTTTTATGAGGACACCATGTTCAACGTATTTTAAAAGGCCTGTCTGGTCATTGCTCTGTTTCAACTATTTGAGTTTTTGCTGTTCACATCGACTGATCATTTAAAAGTGCCTTCAAGAGCTTGGGTTAAAAGGGGTTGAAGGCAGTCAAATTAAATTGGGCTTTGGATAAGAATTTAAAGAGATATTTCCTGGTCAGGTCACACTTGCATTGATTCAGTTGATTAAACAATGATGCAGTCCTGCACTGCGCAGAATTGCTCTGCACTATCGGCTGTCCCAAATGGCTCCCTGTGGTCGAAAGTAGTGCACTATAAAGGGAATAGTGTGCCCTGTGGGACACAACATATGGGTGCCTCTGTATCACATCAACACAGTCCTTCCTAGGAGCTATATGGTTCTCCCTCTTGTCTCCAGGCATATAGCTGTTTGAGTGATTGGACTCCTTAAAGTGGTGGGAGTTGATAGCCTTTAAATGTCAATAAAATGTACCCTTCATTGTGACACATTTTTATGAGATGGCTATTATTTGTCGATCCTCGCAAAACATCACATAATTTCCAGGTCTGTGGGTGAATCGAAGCGTGTTAGGAGGGAGAAACATGTGACACAGGTAGCGAGGTTACAAATCATCCCTATTGGCTGGAAAGAAAGACTGGGTGGAGCAAACGGATAGAAAAAGCTATTTATCCTTTTCTTTCTTACTTATTGTAGAGATACCTCACAAGGCAAGTGTAAAAACATTTAAGACTTTAAGTCTTAAACTGTATCTTGGCCTGTTTACCACTTCTAACTCTCTATTCTCTACCACTTCCAACTCTCTATTCTATACCACTTCCAACTCTGTATTCTATACCACTTCCAACTTTCTATTCTATACCATTTCCAACTCTCTATTCTATACCATTTCCAACTCTCTATTCTATACCATTTCCAACTCTCTATTCTATACCATTTCCAACTCTCTATTCTATACCACTTCCAACTCTCTATTCTATACACTTCCAACTCTCTATTCTATGCCACTTCCAACTCTCTATTCTATACCACTTCCAACTCTGTATTCTATACCACTTCTAACTCTCTATTCTATACCACTTCCAACTCTCTATTCTATACCACTTCCAATGCTCTAATCTATACCACTTCCAACACTCTATTCTATATGACTTCCAACTCTATATTCTATACCACTTCCAACTCTATATTCTATACCACTTCCAATGCTCTATTCTATACCACTTCCAACTCTCATTCTATACCACTTCCAACTCTCTATTCTATACCACTTCCAATGCTCTATTCTATACCACTTCCAACACTCTATTCTATATGACTTCCAACTCTCTATTCTATACCACTTCCAATGCTCTATTCTATACCACTTCCTACTCTCTATTCTATACCGCTTCCAACTCTCTATTCTATACCACTTCTAACTCTGTATTCTATACCACTTCCAACTCTCTATTATATACCACTTCCAATTCTCTATTCTATACCACTTCCAACTCTCTATTCTTACCACTTCCAACTCTCTATTCTATACCACTTCCAACGCTCTATTCTAATCTACTTTATTATAAAATCAATCAATCAACCAATCAACTGGAGGAACAAACCATCAGAAAAGAGAGCAGAAGGTGCGTGTCTCCAACTTACAGTGGCTTGCGAAAGTATTCAGCCCCTTGGCATTTTTCCTATTTTGTTGCCTTACAACCTGGAATTAAAATAGATTTTTTGGGGGTTTGTATAATTTGATTTACACAACATGCCTACCACTTTGAAGATGCAAAATAAATTTTTTTGTGAAACAAACAAGAAATAAGACAAAAAAACAGAAAACTTGAGCGTGCATAACTATTCACCCCCCCAAAGTCAATACTTTGTAGAGCCACCTTTTGCAGCAATTACAGCTGCAAGTCTCTTGAGGTATGTCTCTATAAGCTTGGCACATCTAGCAACTGGGAATTTTGCCCATTCTTCAAGGCAAAACTGCTCCAGCTCCTTCAAGTTGGATGGGTTCTGCTGGTGTACAGCAATCTTTAAGTCAAACCACAGATTCTCAATTGGATAGAGGTCTGGGCTTTTACTAGGCCATTCCAAGACATTTAAATGTTTCCCCTTAAATCACTCGAGTGTTGCTTTAGCAGTATGCTTAGGGTCATTGTCCTGCTGGAAGATGAACCTCCGTCCCAGTCTCAAATCACTGGAAGACTGAAAAAGGTTTCCCTCAAGAATTTCCCTGTATTTAGGGCCATCCATCATTCCTTCAATTCTGACCAGTTTCCCAGTCCCTGCCGATGAAAAACATCCCCACAGCATGATGCTGCCACCACCATGCTTCATTGTTGGGATGGTGTTCTCGGGTTATGAGAGGTGTTGGGTTTGCGCCAGACATAGCGTTTTCTTTGATGGCCAAAAAGCTCAATTGTAGTCTCATCTGACCACAGTATCTTCTTCCATATGTTTGGGGAGTCTCCCACATGCCTTTTGGCGAACACCAAACGTGTTTGCTTATTTTTTTCTTTAAGCAATGGCTTTTTTTCTGGCTACTCTTCTCTAAAGCCCAGCTCTGTGGAGTGTACGGCTTAAAGTGGTCCTATGGACAGATACTCCAATCTCCGCTGTGGAGCTTTGCAGCTCCTTCAGGGTTATCTTTGGTCTCTTTGTTGCCTCTCTGATTAATGCCCTCCTTGCCTGGTCCGTGAGTTTTGGTGGGCGGCCCTCTCTTGGCAGGTTTATTGTGGTGCCATATTCTTTCAATTTTTTTAAATAATGGATTTAATGGTGTTCAGTGGGATGTTCAAAGATTCTGATATATTTTTAAACCCAACCTGATTTGTACATCTCCACAACTTTGTCACTGACCTGTTTGGAGAGCTCCTTGGTCTTCATGGTGCCGCTTGCTTGGTGGTGCCCCTTGCTTCGTGGTGTTGCAGACTCTGGAGCCTTTCAGAACAGGTGTATATATATACTGAGATCATGTGACAGATCATGTGACACTTAGATTGGACACAGGTGGACTTTATTTAACTAATTATGTGACTTCTGAAGGTAATTGGTTGCACCAGATCTTATTTAGGGGCTTCATTGCAAAGGGGGTGAATACATATACACACACCACTTTTCCGTAAATTTTTTTTTTAATTTTTGGAAACAAGTTTTTTTTTTTTTTTTTTTACTTCACCAATTTTGACTCTTTTGTGTATGTCTATTACATGAAATCCAAATAAAAATCCATTTAAATTACAGGTTGTAATGCAACAAAATAGGAAAAACACAGAGGGGGATGAATACTTTTGCAAGGCACTGTAGATGGACTCATCTCCTCTAAACTACAGAGACTCTAAATATACCGATCATTATCCTAAAACCAAATATACATTGAGTCAGCTTAGTGTTGCCCCATTACAATATCACCTGCTATTAACTGTAGTTGGTGCTAGACATATACAGTGAGCTCCATAATTCATTGGACAGTGACAATTCTTTTGTTATTTTGGTTCTGTACTCTAGCACTTTGAGTTTGAAAGGATACAATGACAATGAGGGTGAAGTGCAGACTGTCAGCATTAATTTGAGGGTATATTCATACATATCGGATGAACCGTTTAGAAATTATAGAAGCTTTTGTACATGGTCCCCCCCTTTTTCGGGCATCAAAAAACATTGGACAGTGTCACATAATGTAGAATAAAGTAATCATTGTTAATATTTGGTCGCATATCCTTTGCATGCAATGACTGCTTGAAGTCTGCGATGCATTGACATCACCAGACGCTGGGTATCTTCCCTGGTGATGCTCTGCCAGGCCTGTACTGCAGCCATCTTCAGTTCCTGCTTATTTTGGGGACTTATTGCCTTCAGTCTCCTCTTCAGCATGTAAAATGCATGTTCAATTGGATTCAGATCCGGTGATTGACTCGGCCAGTCAAGGATTTTCCACTTTTTGGCCATCAAAAACCCCTTTGTTGCTCTAGCAGTATGTTTAGGGTCATTGTCTTGTTGCATGATGAAGTGCCGTCCAATGAGTTTGGAGGCATTTGGTTTTATCTGAGCAGATAAAATATTTCTATAGACTTCAGAATTCATTGTTCTACTTCTGTCTGCAGTCACATCATCGATGAAGACAAGTGAGCCTGTTCCACTGGCAGCCATACAGGCCCAAGCCATAACACCCCCTCCACCATGTTTCACGGATGAGGTGGTATGCTTTGGATCATGGGCATTTCTTTTTTTTCTCCACACTTTCCTCTTTCCATCACTCTGGTACATGTTAATCTTTGTCTCATCTGTCCACAATACTTTTTTTCCAGAACTCTTGGGGCTCTTTTAGGTGCTTTTTAGCAAACTGTAATCTCGCCTTTCTGTTCTTCAGGCTTATCAGTGGTTTGCATCTTGTAGTGTACCCTCTGTAGTCGTGCTGGTGTAGTCTTCTACGTATGGTAGACTTTGACACATCTACACCTGCATCCAGGAGAGTGTTTTTGATCTGTTGGGCTGTTGTCAGGGGGGTTTTCTTCACCATAGAGAGTATTCTCCGGTCATCCACTACAGTGGTCTTCCTCGGTCTACCGGGTCTTTTGACATAATTGAGTTCACCGGTTGTTTTTTTCTTGTTAATGATGAACCAAACTGTTGACTTGGGCATGGCCAGGGTTTTTGCAATGTTCCTGATTGATTGATTTTCCTTTCTGAGCCTTATGACGGCCAGCTTCATTTGCATCGACACTGCTGTCTTCCTCATGTTGTCACACCACAACAACAACCTCCAAAGGCAATAGCAAAGTCTAGAATCAATGCTATTCATCAACAGCTCTCCTGCATTCACTAACGACACAAATGAATACACCTGCCTAACGACACACATCTGTGAAGCCAATTTAACAAATACTTGTAGTACCTTAAAATGGGGGGACCATGTATAAAAGGTGCTATCATTTCTAAACAGTTCATCCGATATATATGAAAATACCCTCAAATTAAAGCTGACAGTCTGCACTTCACCCTCATTGTCATTGTATCCTTTCAAACTCAAAGTGCTAGAGTACAGAACCAAAATAACAAAAAAATTGTCACTGTCCAATGAATTATGGAGCTCACTGTATGTTGATCCAACACAAAACAATGGTGTGAACAAAAGCTTGCTGTGTTGTGATGTGTTGCGGCTTGGCAGTGTACAGCAGTGTGAACATCCTCGTTAATTCTCTCATCATATTAACCCTTCCATTAATCATTGGGTGTCGTCTGTGAACAAAGCACTTCTCGCCGTCGTTAATCAAGCCACCGCACCAGGGCCAAAACAACAGGGGAACAAATGGTAGTTTTGCTGCTCTCGGCGCTCCTCTGCTCTCACACAGCACAGCAGTCCTCTCCTTGGTCCCTAGATAGTGGGAGGAGAGGGAGGTATGGGTAGAGGGAGGGAGAAAACTTAAATAGAACTGTATACAGTATGTATTGGTAATAGGGAGGCGGGGTAGAGCAGATGGAGAGGAGAAGTGGATCACGGCTGGCTGGGCTCAGTCGCCTCTGGTCTGACATAAATAAAAGACGGTTAGTGTGACGTGATATGTGGGGGGGGGGGGGGTATGATGAGTGGGCCATGGTCGCAGAGCATAAACAAATAAGGGAAACTATTCTGCACACACACACACACACACACACACACACACACACACACACACACACACACATATGCACACGCACACATGCAGACACCCCCTCAAAGTCACTGTAGTCTCTCGATTATTTTCCCAAACACACTTCTGCACTCAAACACAAAAAACAGCCGCCCCCAACATCACTGTTACCGCTGCGACACACACACACACATACAAACACGCACACACACACACACATACACACACATACACACACAAGCTCCCTGTTATCTTGCTCGTCCTTGTTTCTGTGTGAAACATTTCCCTATTTTCTGACTCACTGCACCAAGAGTGTACCAGCTGAATGCCCAAGTGTGTGATCATGGCGTAACGTGAAGCAAGGAATGGCGGGAAGCATCAGCAAGTTCTTAATTAGGCTTTGAAAGAAAGACAGAATGCCTGGCAACATATTTAAACAGGGCTGCAGATGGTGCGTTTGAGATTGGTTTGCTGTTACCCTGAGAGCTTGATCTAAACCAAGTTGACCTAGATTTGAAGGGTTTAAACATTGTCCACCATTCTACTGTCATGTGAACAAACAATACAAACAGACCATAATAACCTGTAGTATTATGTAACTTCCTGTTGGAATTGGAAGAGACAAATGCCTGTGAATGATTTCACACTGGTTTAAGTATTTTATTTATTTGACACTTTCCAATAGGAAATCTCTTAAGATGCACCATCTCGTTTTCAAGAGTGTCCAAATGGAAAAAACAAAAACAAACAGTACTTAGTAACAAGAATAATATGGCAACTACTGTTTAATAAAATTAACAATAAAATAATAATGATAATAATAATAATACAAATACATTAACAGCATACAAAAGTTGTACAACTACTAATAGGCCTACAACTAATAAAACAAATTACCTAGAATACATACATACATACAGTACCAGTCAAAAGTTTGGACACACCTACTCATTCAAGGGTTTTTCTTTATTTGTACTATTTTCTACATTGTAGAATAATAGTGAAGACATCAAAATATATTTTAAATTTGAGATTCTTCAAAGTAGCTACCCTTTGCCTTGATGACAGCGTATCCTCTGCAGTAGGTAACTCTGGGTCTTCCTTTCCTATGGCAGTCCTCATGAGAACCAATTTCATCATAGTGATTGATGGTTTTTGCAACTGCACTTGAAGAAACTTTCAAAGTTGAAATGTTCCGTATTGACTGACCTTCATGTCTTAAAGTAATGATGGACTGTCATTCCTCTTTACTTATTTGAGCTGTTCTTGCCATAATATGGACTTGGTCTTTTACCAAATAGGGCTATCTTCTGTATACCACCCCTACCTTGTCACAACACAACTGATTGGCTCAAACGCATTAAGAAGGAAAGAAATTCCACAAATGAACTTTTAAGAAGGCACACCTGTTAATTGAAATGCATTCCAGGTGACTACCTCATGAAGCTGGTTGAGAGAATGCCAAGAGTGTGCAAAGCTGTCATCAAGGCACAGGTGGCTACTTTGAAGAAACTCAAATATAAAATATATTTTGATTTGTTTAACACTTTTTTGGATACTACATGATTCCATATGTGTTATTTCATAGTTTTGATGTCTTCACTACTGTTGTACAATGTAGAAAATAGTACAAATAAAGAAAAACCCTTGAATGAGTAGGTGTGTCCAAACTTTTGACTGGTAGTGTACATATTTTCAAATATCTTCACATGGTAAAGTTTCTATTAGTTAAAAACACAAACCATTTGTTCTTAACAATTGAAAAAGGGCTTTCTTAAATTCACTGTGATTTTAATGCCCTGATTTCTATGTGTAAATTATTCCAGTCAGTTGGCTCTTTGTATCTAAAAGATCTTACTCCAATCTCATGATGTACCCATGGAATTTGCAATTACTTCTGTTGTCGAAACGAACAGTGTGAGTCTTGTAAAGTTAGGTGTTCCTTAAAATATACAGGGAAAGTTAAGTTGATACATTTTAAATAAATTGGTACCAATGCAGTTGTCTTCTGTTTCGGAGCCAATTTAGTGATTCAGACATTGTGCATTGATGTTTTTTTGTAATTGCATCCAAGAATGAATCTGCAAAGATTGTGATAAATTACATCTAATTCGTAAAGTAAGGTCTTGGTTGTGTTTTGATAGATGCTGTCACCATAGTCTAGGATAGGAAGCAGCAGTTGGGCTACTATTGGATACAGTAAAATAATGTTTAGATGTGTATATTAACCCAAGCTTACAGCTAATTGTTTTTCTAATGTAATCAACATGCTTTCCAAAAGATAATTCAGAATCAAACCCAGATATTTCAAACAAATAACACTTGTTAATAACACTAATTGTTCAATTATCACTTGCATGAATTTTTTAATTGCCAGCTGTGGAGTTTATTATTTGCCGTGCACCAAACATCATGATATAGGACTTTGTTTGATTTAAATCCAAATTATTAGCTAGAAACAATTTTTGTAAAACATTACAATCATCTTGTAGAGTTGCTTGTATCTGAAAAATATTTGAACCTGCTGTATAGAGCACCGTATCATCAGTGTGTAAGTGACCATGTGATTTCTGACATTCGAGGCAATTCATTTATGAATATAGAGAAAAAAAGGGGGCCAATACTGAGCCTTGAGGTACACCTCTACTGAAACCAAGAAGTTGTGATTTGTGTCCTTCCTTCAAAACCCATTGTTTTCTATTGCTAATATATGCATGGATCAAGTTTAATGATCTGTTAGTAAAACCAATGTTTTGAAGTCTTCCTAGTATGATAGAATGATCAACTAAATAAAATGCTTTGATAAATCAATCAATATGGCACCAGTTAGTTTGCCTTGGTCAGATGAAGAATTTATATCAGTAAGTTTCACTAATGCTGTAGTGGTAGAATGGTTGGGTCTAAATCCAGATTGAAAGGGTTACATTTGTCAAATATTTTTTTGCCATTGAACAGATTACTGATATACACTACGAGTCATACGTTTGGACACACCTACTCATTTAAGGGTTTTTCTTTATTTTCTATTATTTTTTACATTGTAGAATAATCAAAACTATGAAATAACACATATGGAATCATGTAGTAACCAAAAAAGTGTTAAACAAATCAGAATTTATTTTATATTTGAGATTCTTCAAACAGCCACCCTTTGCCTTGATGACAGCTTTGCACACTCTTGGCATTCTCTCAACCAGGTTCACCTGGAATGCTTTTCCCAAAGTCTTGAAGGAGTTCTCACATATGCTTAGCACTTTAATGAGTAGGTGTGTCCAAACTTTTGACTGGTACTGTAGGTCTATAGTTATTTGGGTCTAAGGAGTTTCCACCTTTATGAAGAGGGGTCACTCGGACACATTTCCATGCAAAAGATATTTCACCAGTCGTTAAAGGTATATTGAATAGATCTGCTAGAGTATACATTATGACATTAGCAGACCACTTTATACATTTGGGTTCCAGTCCTTCTAGGCCAGCTCCTTTATTGATATTTATTTAATTGAGGAGAGGCAGTATATCAGTTGGTTTAATCTTTGTAAAGTGAAATGTCTGATTTGGGATGTTGGTCTCCTGGTTCCATATATACCTAGCATTGATGGAATTGCAGGTGAAATTATTATTTGAGGTAACAGATGAGCAAATAGATGAGGAATACTGATTAAAAACATCAGCTATATCTGCTGGCTCTTGAATAACACGGTCATTTAGGACAATGAGTTTTTCCCCACAAAAAGGCTTTATTACAGACAGAAATACTCCTCAGTTTCATCAGCTGTCCGGGTGGCTGTTCTCAGATGATCCCGCAGGTGAAGAAGCCGGATGTGGTGGTCCTGGGCTGGCGTGGTTACACGTGGTCTGCGGTTGTGAGGCTGGTTGGACGTACTGCCAAATTCTCTAAAACAACATTGGAGGTGGCTTATGGTAGAGAAATTAACATTCAATTCTTTGGCAACAGCTCTGGTGGACATTCCTGCATTCAGCATGCCAATTGCACGCTCCCTCAAAACTTGAGACATCTGTGGCATTGTTTTGTGTGACAAAACTGAACATTTTAGAGGGGCTTTTTTGTCCCCAGCACAAGGTGCACCTGTGTAATGATCATCCTGTTTGTGATGATATGCCACACCTGCTAGGTGGATGGATGATATTAGCAAAGCAGAAATGCTCACTAAGAGGGAAGTAAACACATTTGTGCACAAAATGTGAGAGAAATAAGCTTTTTGTGCGTATGGAACATTTCTGGGATCTTTAATTTCAGCTCATGTTGCGTTTATATTTTTGTTCAGAATATATCAATATTGACATTTGATAACAAAACAATACATACATTGTCTTGAATTAATCCATTTGGGTGGTGCTTTAGGTATCTTAATTTTCCAAACACCGTAGATGATGGAATGATCACTGAAACAGTATGGAAGAACACCTGTCAGGACGTGTCACCAAGAGGCAATCCAGCAAAGTCCCATTATGTGGATTGACTCTCGTTTGTTCTTTAATTCAGTAAAATATTTATTTTCAATCGTTTTTCTATCCTTAGCATAGGACGTATCTAGCCAATTCTTATTAAAGTCACCTAAAATAATAATAAATCAATCAATCAATTCATTTGACCAATGCATTGAATAAACAGTGGTGATAATGTTTCTGGAGTCTACTGGGGGATTGGGTGGTCTGTAAATGTGACCAATCATCAGTGAGTTAACAAATAAACCTTCAAAATCTAAATGGACAATCTCAGGTGAAATCTTCATAGAGAGTAATTTACTCCCCCACCTCTATTGCACCTATCAATTCTATACAATATGTAAGCCTGGATTTTTTACTCAGTGTCTGAAATGTTGCTGTTCAACCTTGTCTCTGAAATTATTAATATGTGAGGCTTATGAGTTTCTACCCGTGCTCTGAGCATGTCTATTTTGGGTGGCAGGCTACGAATGTTCCCATGTATAATTTCCAAGGCTTTAGTATCTGTTATTCTATCTGAACTAGACATTAGTAAATAATAACACATTTAATAAAACAAAATGAATGCATCACTCGACTGCAGATGATGTTCTTGAGGTGTCTTATCTGATTAAGTTCAGATGCTGCAGGGTTTGCAGGCCTGAGTGTTATCTAAGCATAGCTCTCTGGCTGAGCTCCTGGGATTTGCTCAGCTGACTGTTCTGGAGCTCTGTTGTTGTTCTGTTGGATGGTACCTGTGTGTGCTCTCCTGGATGTTACTGTAGCATAACTGTCCCTCTGGGTAGATGGCTGGGCTTTGCTCATCCTTTTCTCAGGCTGCTTGTGTTGTCAAGGGGTTTGGGTGTTGTGTTGCGTTGGCTTAGAGTCCCTTTTGAGGTTGTTCGTGGTTGGTTGATCTTCTGATGTCACTATGATTGTGTGACCTTCTGTCCAAAGCTGTGTCCTTCAGAACCTTTGCAAAGGCTCTCAACCCTTCTCTGTTGATGTGGTCATAGAGTTGGCCATGACGAATGTTCTTGTGATGTGATACTGTATGTGCACATTCTGAATCTGAGCACAGTTCTGACTATCTGTTGTATATCTGTTCTGTGAAGAAGAGTGGAGACGATGATATTGGCTCTGGGGTAGGCCTGTGTGGCTATTATAGCCACCCGAGTCAGAGCCTTGGCTACATCCACCCTGCCTGTGCTGAGATTATTTGTCCCTGTGTGGAGAATTATGTGGGTCGGTGCTCTGCCAGGAATCCAAGGGCAAACTGCGTAGATGGGCACCAGATCTTCCTCGCTCTTCTCCTTGGGAACAGTCGTCTTCCATCAAGGTATTTTCCGTGGAGTCACACTGGGTGACAGTGTTGTCCTCCGTCTGCTGCTCTGCCTCTGTTCTGCTGTTGTGGGTGGTGTCTGGAGTGATGCTCTCCATGGGGTAGGGGTTGAGAATGAGTGTCAGTGGTCTGTGTGATGTTTGTATGATTGTCAGGAGTGGTGTGTGTGTGTTTTTTTGGAGAGGTTGTGTGTGTGTGTGTGTGTGTGTGTGTGGATGTCTGTCCTCAGGGTGGACAGCAGGATGGTCCTCATCTCTTCCAGCTGTCTCTCCATTGACTGGCTGTGCCAGAAATCTTTCTGATGTATAACATTTTGACATGCGTTTTTCTGGATTTTTTTGTTGTTATTCTGTCTCTCACTGTTCAAATAAACCTACCATTAACATTATAGACTGATAATTTATTTGTCAGTGGGCAAACGTACAAAATGAGCAGGGGATCAAATACTTTTTTCCCTCACTGTATATATACAGTGGGGGAAAAAAGTATTTAGTCAGCCACCAATTGTGCAAGTTCTCCCACTTAAAAAGATGAGAGAGGCCTGTAATTTTCATCATAGGTACACGTCAACTATGACAGACAAAATGAGAAGAAAAAAAATCCAGAAAATCACATTGTAGGATTTTTTATGAATTTATTTGCAAATTATGGTGGAAAATAAGTATTTGGTCACCTACAAACAAGCAAGATTTCTGGCTCTCACAGACCTTTAACTTCTTCTTTAAGAGGCTCCTCTGTCCTCCACTCGTTACCTGTATTAATGGCACCTGTTTGAACTTGTTATCAGTATAAAAGACACCTGTCCACAACCTCAAACAGTCACACTCCAAACTCCACTATGGCCAAGACCAAAGAGCTGTCAAAGGACACCAGAAACAAAATTGTAGACCTGCACCAGGCTGGGAAGACTGAATCTGCAATAGGTAAGCAGCTTGGTTTGAAGAAATCAACTGTGGGATCAATTATTAGGAAATGGAAGACATACAAGACCACTGATAATCTCCCTAGATCTGGGGCTCCACGCAAGATCTCACCCCGTGGGGTCAAAATTATCACAAGAACGGTGAGCAAAAATCCCAGAACCACACGGGGGGACCTAGTGAATGACCTGCAGAGAGCTGGGACCAAAGTAACAAAGCCTACCATCAGTAACACACTACACCTCCAGGGACTCAAATCCTACAGTGCCAGACGTGTCCCCCTGCTTAAGCCAGTACATGTCCAGGCCCGTCTGAAGTTTGCTAGAGTGCATTTGGATGATCCAGAAGAGGATTGGGAGAATGTCATATGTTCAGATGAAACCAAAATATACATTTTTGGTAAATACTCAACTCGTTGTGTTTGGAGGACAAAGAATGCTGAGTTGCATCCAAAGAACACCATACCTACTGTGAAGCATGGGGGTGGAAACATCATGCTTTGGGGCTGTTTTTCTGCAAAGGGACCAGGACGACTGATCCGTGTAAAGGAAAAAATGAATGGGGCCATGTATCGTGAGATTTTGAGTGAAAACCTCCTTCCATCAGCAAGGGCATTGAAGATGAAACGTGGCTGGGACTTTCAGCATGACAATGATCCCAAACACACCGCCGGGCAACGAAGGAGTGGCTTCGTAAGAAGCATTTCAAGGTCCTGGAGTGGCCTAGCCAGTCTCCAGATCTCAACCCCATAGAAAATCTTTGGAGGGAGTTGAAAGTCTGTGTTGCCCAGCGACAGCCCCAAAACATCACTGCTCTAGAGGAGATCTGCATGGAGGAATGGGCCAAAATACCAGCAACAGTGTGTGAAAACCTTGTGAAGACTTACAGAAAACGTTTGACCTGTGTCATTGCCAACAAAGGGTATATAACAAAGTATTGAGAAACTTTTGTTATTGACCAAATACTTATTTTCCACCATAATTTGCAAATAAATTCATTAAAAATTCTACAATGTGATTTTCTGGATTTTTTTCCCTCATTTTGTCTGTCATAGTTGACGTGTACCTGTGATGAAAATTACAGGCCTCTCTCATCTTTTTAAGTGGGAGAACTTGCACAATTGGTGGTTGACTAAATACTTTTTTCCCCCACTGTAAGTAAAACCAAGTATTTGATACACTGCCGATTTTGCAGGTTTTCCTACTTACAAATCATGGTCTGTAATTTTTATCATAGGTACACTTCAACTGTGAGAGACGGAATCTAAAACAAAAATCCAGAAAATCACATTGTATGATTTTTAAGTAATTCCTTTGCATTTTATTGCATGACATAAGTATTTGATCACCTACCAACCAGGAAGAATTCCGGCTCTCACAGACGGTTTAGTTTTTCTTTAAGAAGCCCTCCTGTTCTCCACTCATTACCTGTATTAACTGCACCTGTTTGAACACGTTACCTGTATAAAAGACACCTGTCCACACACTCAATCAAACAGTCTCCAACCTCTCCACAATGGCCAAGACCAGAGAGCTGTGTAAGGACATCAGGGATAAAATTGTAGACCTGCACAAGGCTGGGATGGGCTACAGGACAATAGGCAAGCAGCTTGGTGAGAAGGCAACAACTGTTGGCGCAATTATTAGAAAATGGGAGAAGTTCAAGATGACGGTCAATCACCCTCGGTCTGGGGCTCCATGCAAGATCACCTCGTGGGGCATCAATGATCATGAGGAAGGTGAGGGATCAGCCCAGAACTACACGGCAGGACCTGGTCAATGACCTGAAGAGAGCTGGGACCACAGTCTCAAAGAAAACCATTAGTAACACACTACGCCGTCATGGATTAAAATCCTGCAGCGCACGCAAGGTCCCCCTGCTCAAGCCAGCGCATATCCAGGCCCGTCTGAAGTTTGCCAATGACCATCTGGATGATCCAGAGGAGGAATGGGAGAAGGTCATGTGGTCTGATGAGACAAAAATAGAGCTTCTTTTGTCAAACTCCACTCGCCGTGTTTGGAGGAAGAAGAAGGATGAGTACAACCCCAAGAACACCATCCCAACCGTGAAGCATGGAGGTGGAAACATCATTCTTTGGGGATGCTTTTCGGCAAAGGGGACAGGACAACTGCACCGTATTGAGGGGGGGGGGGGGGGGGGGGGGGGTGGATGGGGCCATGTATCGCAAGATCTTGGCCAACAACCTCCTTCCCTCAGTAAGATCATTGAAGATGGGTCGTGGCTGGATCTTCCAGCATGACAACGACCCGAAACACACAGCCAGGGCAACTAAGGAGTGGCTCCGTAAGAAGCATCTCAAGGTCCTGGAGTGGCCTAGCCAGTCTCCAGACCTGAACCCAATAGAAAATCTTTGGAGGGAGCTGAAAGTCCGTATTGCCCAGCGACAGCCCCGAAACCTGAAGGATCTGGAGAAGGTCTGTATGGAGGAGTGGGCCAAAATCCCTGCTGCAGTGTGTGAAAACCCGGTCAAGACCTACAGGAAACGTATGATCTCTGTAATTACAAACAAAGGTTTCTGTACCAAATATTAAGTTATGCTGTTCTGATGTATCAAATACTTACGTCATGCAATAAAATGCTAATGAATTACTTAAAAATCATACAATGTGATTTTCTGGATTTTTGTTTTAGATTCCGTCTCTCACAGTTGAAGTGTACCTATGATAATATATATATATATATATATATATATATATATATATATATATATATATATACAGCTGTGGAAAAAATTAAGAGACCACTGCACATTTTTCTTAAATCAGCATCTCAACATGTATGACAGCCATTCCATTCCAGTGTCTGTTGAATTCCAACTCAGGCACACCTCATTCTACTGAATTAGGTACTGATTAGGTGATCACATGAACCAAATCTTATTTAACGAGGAAAAGTATAAAAACCACTGCTGTGGTCAGCACTATCCTCTTGCAATAGGACCAGCTGGATATCAAAAACAGTGCTAATAGTACCTCAAAAGTAATATTAATCAAATAATAACTATTGACCATGCCAAAAGAGTTGAAAATGAAAGTTTTGAGTGAGGAAAAGAAGGGTTCAATTCTGGCTTTACTGGCAGAGGGATACGGTGAGCGTCAGGTTGCTTCCATCCTCAAAATTTCAAAGACGGCGGTTCATAAGAACAAGGTCAAGCAGCAGACATTGGGGACAACAAAGCAACAGACCGGCAGAAGGCGTAAACGATTCTCTACTGACCGGGATGACCTCCAACTCATTTGAATGTCACTTAACAACCGTAGGATGACATCAAGTGACCTACAAAAAATAATGGCGAATGGCAGCTGGGGTGAAGTGCACGGCGAGGACAGTTTGAAACAGCTTCCTAGGGGCAGGGCTGAAGTCGAGCTAAGCTAGAAAAAAGCCCTTCATCTATGAGAAGCAAAGAAGAGCCAGGCTGAGGTTTGCAAAAGACCATAAGGATTGGACTGTAGAGGACTGGAGTAAGGTCATCTTCTCTGATGAGTCCAATTTTAAGCTTTGCCCAACACCTGGTCATCTAATGGTTAGACGGAGACCTGGAGAGGCCTACAAGCCACAGTGTCTCGCACCCACTGTGAAATTTGGTGGAGGATCGGTGATGATCTGGGGGTGCTTCAGCAAGGCTTGGATTGGGCAGATTAGTTTTTTGTGAGGGACGCATGAATCAAGCCACGTACAAGGTTGTCCTGGAAGAAAACTTGCTTCCTTTTGCTCTGACATTGTTCCCCAACTCGGAGGATAGTTTTTTCCAGCAGGACAATGTGCCATGCCACACAGCCAGGTCAATCAAGGTGTGGATGGAGGACCACCAGATCAAGACCCTGTCATGGCCAGCCCAATCTCCAGACCTGAACCCCATTGAAAACTTCTGGAATGTGATCAAGAGGAAGATGGATGGTCACAAGCCATCAAACAAAGCCAAGCTGCTTGAATTTTTGCGCCAGGAGTGGCATAAAGTCACCCAACATCAATGTGAAAGACTGGTGGAGAGCATGCCAAGACGCATGAAAGCTTTGATTGAAAATCAGGGTAATTCCACCAAATATTGATTTCTGAACTCTTCCTAAGTTAAAACATTAGTATTGTGTTGTTTAAAAATGAACATTAACTTATTTTCTTTGCATTATTCAAGAGCTGACAACGCTGCATATTTTTTGTTATTTTGACCAGTTGTCATTTTCTGCAAATAAATGCTCTAAATGACTATATTTTTATTGGGAATTTGGGAGAAATGTTGTCAGTAGTTTATAGAATAAAACAAAAATCTTATTTTTACCCAAACACATACCTATCAATAGTAAAACCAGAGAAACTGACAATTTTGTAGTGGTCTCTTAATTTTTTACTCAGCTGTATATATAATTCAAAAAAAAAAAAAAAACATATGGGAGATTGGAAGTGATGCATACAATTACATTGATGGACGTTACAATCTATCTGCAATATTAAAGCTGATCTACCCCCTAAAAAAATAAATAATAATAATAATTTTAAAAAACAGTGATTGCCTAGGTTACCCAATTGGCTCACATCAAAAT
>NW_028160364.1:0-79933 GCF_964263955.1 Coregonus lavaretus | reverse complement strand
CTACCCCAATGCGCTGTTGCTGATGACTGGGATGAATGCATGAGCAGATTTCAGGAGCAGGACAAGACACCCTCTTTTTGACTGATGACTGACATAAGGGCATGTACGTGACAGGCCTATCTGGCTTATACGATTATGATGGTCATAATGCTTCTTGACAGTGTCATAAAGTGTATTTTCTTAGTCCAAGTAAAGTGACACAGGATGGTCATAATGCTTCATGACAGTGTTATAAAGTGTATTTACTACAAGTTGTTTAAAATATTATGAAAAAAAACATGACTGTAAAGAAGTAATTTCAACAACAACAAAGGATTTAAGAAACAAACTTTCAAACGAAAGGAAACTTCTTGGCAGGGGAAAAACTCAGAATAAATGTGGGTTTTGACACTCTTATGTAGGTGTCATATAACCAGCCATAAAATAATGCAATATATGTTACAACAGGTGTAAATATATAGGACATGACAGTGTTATGACCATATTATGAAAGGCTATGACAAGTTATGTCAGCTGTTATGACATATTATGACATGGTTATAACCGTGTCATAATGTGTTATGACACTGGATGTCATGTAAAAAGTGTTACCGATAATTGTATGTGTTGGCTACAGAGATAAGTTAGTCATAAACAAATCATGTTAAACACTATTATTGCACACAGAGTGAGTCCATGCAATTTATGTGACTTGTTAAGCAACTTTTAAATCCTGAACTTATTTAGGCTTGCTATAACAAAGGGGTTGAATACTTGACTCAAGACATATCAGCTTTTCATTCCACTTTGGAATTATCGGGTATTGTGTGTAGTTGACCAGTGTCAAAAAAATCTCAATTCAATCAATTTTAAATTCAGGCTGTAACACAACAAAATGTGGAAAAAGTCAAGGGGTATGAATCCTTTCTGAAGGCACTGTATTATATAAATCGTGGATTATGTATTAAATGCTCATAAAAGTGTGGTAAATGTGTACATTTTCCCATAAAAAAAAATATGTAGTTCAAAACGAGCTGTTCAGTTACTACTCTGCCGCTCAGTGACTGCCAGCAGCAGCGCCGCCTCTATGGGCGCATAGGCCATGCAAACATTGCTTGGATTGTTTTGCCAGCTATTTGCTATAAGGGGGAACTGCCCCAATAAAATGGCAGGATTTCATAGCATAAATTATAACAGCACAAAGTAAATGGACCGCCCTGGGGCGCTCAAATGTGCTTCTGTTAAGTCAGAACTTCTGGGTCTGCTCTAGTCACCTCCTCCCAATGAGTCTCTCGCGCCAGATGGCTTACTTCCGCATGCGAGACTAGATCTATTCTATCAGGTACAGATGGCGCTAAAGCAAAAAGCAAATACTAATTAACCTGTAAATAATCATAACAGTCATGGGAGCCTGGGACCTGAAACTAGACAACTACATTCAACAAGAGTCAAAGGACAGTGTCACGCCCTGACTCTGGGGACTCTTATTTATTGAGTCAGGGTGTGATTTTCTATGTGGTGTAGATCTATGTTTATAGTCTAGTATGTCTAGATCTATGTTGGCCGGTGTGGTTCCCAATCAGAGGCAGCTGTCGCTCGTTGTCTCTGATTGGGGACCATACTTAGGCAGCCTATTGGCACTAGTGGGTAGTGGGATCTTGTTCCGTGTGAGGTATGTTGTTTGTGTACCTTGGACTTCACGTTTCGTTTCGTTTGTTGTTTTGTCGTTGTTTATTCGGTTCAAATAAACATGTATGCATATCACGCTGCGCCTTGGTTCGACCAGTCCTTCAACGAACGTGACAGACAGAGGGATACATTAGCTAGAAACTTCTCCTCGCGGATCTGGTAGGACAAAAAAGCATGGCCAATTTTATTATTTCTCCCTGATGTTGAAATCAGGTTAATTTTCGGTTCAAAATTAAAGTTGAAAATACTTATTTTCTGGATATGGAAAATACGTATTTCCTGGATGTTGAAAATACGTATTTATAGACGTCTATGATTGGTTCAGATTTGGTCCGCACCGGACCAAAAACAAATGTCAGTGGATGTGGAAAAAAGGCTGGTCCGGAGTGCACCAAAAAAAGACATCCAAAAGGCGTTGGCGTCGGTCCGTGCTTACTGGGGTGGAGCCTACAGTGTTGCCTGAAATTGAATTTTATGAACGCCCCTCTATGGTTACCGTTTGTAACACCCCCCCCAAAAAAAAGAATTCTGGTCTGGACAGGACCCCAAAAAAAGACATCCAAAAGACGTCGGCTCGCGTTTACTGGGGTGTAGCCTAACGTGTCGGCCCCCAATATAATTTGATGAATGCCCATCCGTGTGGTAGGCCCACCGTTTGTTAAACAGACCGTTACATTGGCTTTACTAGTCCTGATTCCTGTGGCTAATCAATTTGGCTATTTTAAGCTCTGAATATCAGCTACACAACTTTATCAGGAGTTAACGTGAGCCTATTTGCAACGTGTTTACACAGCGGGGAAATGCAGAAGTATTTTATTTTTAGCTATGATCAGCTTGTCAAAAATGTACAGATACAAACTTGAAACCAATGGTCATGACAACGGGGTGAAACTCCTGGAGTACAGTTGTGATTGTCCATTTCATATCGTCCATTTTACTTTGACCTGTCCTGTTTTTAGGATATGTTGTTTGTTAACATGACAGCACATTTTTTTAAATTTGATTTGGCACTGTTTAGGTTAGGCTGTTTTGATCTGAGAAACCTGCATGATGTAAAACGTGTCCATCTCATTACATTGTCATACATGTTATCTCCAGCCTGTAGGCGTCAGAAAAGACCATATCCTATATCTGCTACTTTATTTAAGTTAGATTTTTTTTTTGTTGACTAAATGTTATTGGAGCGCTCCAGCGATGCGTTTCTCCAACAGCACCCTGTAGGGTGTGCTGGGAATGGACAAGCAAAATATTTTGTGGCCCTGCCTTTGACAAAATGGGCCACTGCTTATCACAGGGCGGCATCAACGCTCACCTAAAAAGCCCTTATGCCACTGGTTGAGAGAAATTGTCATTATTTTTTTGGCAGAATCATGTGAGGTTTTATGTGTTGTTCTTGGAAGTGAGTCTTGGTCAGTTTAGCTCAGAAAATGCCGCCCTCGTCAATCTGTCTCCATAGGCGGTCGCGTAATCCCGCCTGATGAGAATGGGCCTGCTTCTCCACCACACCAAGAATGTTGTGTTGTCCAGATATTGACCTCTGCACTGCAGCATGAGACCCGTGACAGCTTGTCTCATCTATAAATAGATAGTTTGTCTTATCAGTCTTTCCCACTGGCATAGACCTCGTCTGCTGAACATATGGCTTTCTGTCACTCTTGTCAGTCACTCTGTCTGTCACTCTGTCACTCTGGCATAGACCTCATCTGCTGAACATATGGCTTTCTGTCACTGTCAGTCTGTCACTCTGTCCGTCTGTCAGTCACTCTGTGAGTAAGTCACTCTGTCAGACCCCGTACGGAGCGCAGTTCACAATGCATGTAGACCTATCATCTCATGGTAACTTTTTTCCTTGTGACAGGTAGACCTACATTTGCTGCAGCATAGTCTATGCTACAGTATTATAAAGAACGAATGCGAATCTAATTTACCCATCTCCATCTGGCTTTCAGGGGTCACCTTGTCTTTTAATTGTAAAGAAAACATTTTTTTTTTAAATTGCAGCTGCAGAGTTATAAAAACGGCCTATCATTCGAATATCGTTGCTTTAAATCAGTGCACGCTCGAGTACTCTCTCGCGGTCTTTCTTTCTCTCTCTCCATCAACTCCATTCAAATTGCATCCAAAATAGATAATCCTGTTCTAGATTGATATATAGCCCTATATATAGATGTCCTAGCCGACCTCTTTCAGGTAATACATTCAATGCAGTATTAACCTTATATTTAGCTAATTAAATGATGGGTTATGCATAATAAGCTTTTAACTTATAGCCTCTGTCTCTTGTGCAATACGCACCTGTGACCTGCTGACCTCTCCTTGGAGTCACATGCGGCAAAAGCTAGACTACAATAGCTTGCTGGACATTATATTTTTTTTATAGCATTTCTTACACCAATAGACTATTCGAAGAGGCACGCAAGCTCTTTTTTGCTGAATGTTAAATACAGCAGCCAATAGAACTCACGGGTAGTTTGAAAGAAGAGCGAACGCGCGACGGCGGTAGGCTATAGCGAGTTATTTATTCAGACCCGTAACCAACCATTCAATCTCCGTGAAGAGAAGTGAAAGCCCTCTGCATCTAATTCTAGTCCTATTTCATTCAAGCATGTCAATAGAATGATGAAGATAAGGACAATTAAACTAATTTCATGTAACTGTTGAAAGCGAGGAAGGAATGAAGCAACAATAGAGAGAGAAAGAGGAGGATAATAACATAAGGGGAAATATTATCAAAGGTGTGTGTATATGTGTATATATATATATATGCGTCAGCCTACTAATTATACAAATAGGCCCTATTATATTTGTAACTTATTAGGCCGCATGTGCTCCAACAGAATCGCATGTTCTCTTCTGCTTTATCATGGTTTGAACGATGTGCGTAATTCCAGTCCATATAATATAATACAATACAGTAATACAGTATAATACAATACAGTACAGTAATACAGTTCACACTCCAAAAGATTAGCCTACTGGAGCTAGTTTCATTGATTTACCCAAGAGAGCATATAGCTAGCTACATCTATGGGCTTTATATAGCTAGCTACATCTATGGGCTTTATATAGCTAGCTACATCTATGGGCTTTATATAGCTAGCTACATCTATGGGCTTTATATAGCTAGCTACATCTATGGGCTTTTATATAGCTAGCTACAGCTATGGGCTTTATATAGCTAGCTACATCTATGGGCTTTATATAGCTAGCTACATCTATGGGCTTTATATAGCTAGCTACATCTATGGGCTTTATATAGCTAGCTACATCTATGGCCTTTATATAGCTAGCTACATCTATGGGCTTTTATATAGCTAGCTACATCTATGGGCTTTATATAGCTAGCTACATATATGGGCTTTATATAGCTAGCTACATCTATGGGCTTTATATAGCTAGCTACATCTATGGGCTTTATATAGCTAGCTACATCTATGGGCTTTATATAGCTAGCTACATCTATGGGCTTTTATATAGCTAGCTACAGCTATGGGCTTTATATAGCTAGCTACATCTATGGGCTTTTATATAGCTAGCTACATCTATGGGCTTTTATATAGCTAGCTACAGCTATGGGCTTTATATAGCTAGCTACATCTATGGGCTTTATATAGCTAGCTACATCTATGGGCTTTATATAGCTAGCTACATCTATGGGCTTTTATATAGCTAGCTACATCTATGGGCTTTTATATAGCTAGCTACATCTATGGGCTTTTATATAGCTAGCTACATCTATGGGCTTTATATAGCTAGCTACATCTATGGGCTTTTATATAGCTAGCTACATCTATGGGCTTTATATAGCTAGCTACATCTATGGGCTTTTATATAGCTAGCTACATCTATGGGCTTTTATATAGCTAGCTACATCTATGGGCTTTATATAGCTAGCTACATCTATGGGCTTTTATATAGCTAGCTACATCTATGGGCTTTATATAGCTAGCTACATCTATGGGCTTTTATATAGCTAGCTACATCTATGGGCTTTTATATAGCTAGCTACATCTATGGGCTTTTATATAGCTAGCTACATCTAAGGCAGGGGTGTCAAACTCATTTTAGCTCAGGGGCCACATGGAGGAAAATCTATTCCCAAGTGGGCCGGACCGGAAAAATCATGGTATATATAACTTAAAAACAACAACTTCAGATTGTTTTCTTTGTTTTAATACGATCAACATAAAGCTGGAGCCTGAGGACAGTGTGTCCAAAATAGTACAAGCACAACATCACTATTAATCATAAAACACGTCAAGTTTATTTGAAAATTCTAAAGAAAAAGAACACACAAACACACAATGCCTCAGTGATTAACAGAAGTATATACATTTACATTTACATTTTAGTCATTTAGCAGACGCTCTTATCCAGAGCGACTTACAGGAGCAATTAGGGTTAAGTGCCTTGCTCAAGGACACATTAACGTCATTTAGCAGACGCTCTTAGCCAGAGCGACTCGCAAATTGGTGCGTTCACCCTATAGCCAGTGGGATAACCACTTTACAATTTGGGGGGGGGGGGTTAGAAGGAACACTTTATCCTATCCCAGGTATTCCTTAAAGAGGTGGGGTTTCAAATGTCTCCGGAAGGTGGTGAGTGACTCCGCTGTCCTGGCGTCGTGAGGGAGCTTGTTCCACCATTGGGGTGCCAGAGCAGCGAACAGTTTTGACTGGGCTGAGCGGGAGCTATGCTTCCGCAGAGGAAGGGGAGCCAGCAGGCCAGAGGTGGATGAACGCAATGCCCTCGTTTGGGTGTAGGGACTGATCAGAGCCTGAAGGTACAGAGGTGCCGTTCCCCTCACTGCTCCATAGGCAAGCACCATGGTCTTGTAGCGGATGCGAGCTTCAACTGGAAGCCAGTGGAGTGTGCGGAGGAGGGGGGTGACGTGAGAGAACTTGGGAAGGTTGAACACCAGACGGGCTGCGGCATTCTGGATGAGTTGTAGGGGTTTAATGGCACAGGCAGGGAGGCCAGCCAACAGCGAGTTGCAGTAGTCCAGACGGGAGATGACAAGTGCCTGGATTAGGACCTGTGCCGCTTCCTGTGTAAGGCAGGGTCGTACTCTCCGAATGTTGTAGAGCATGAACCTGCAGGAGCGGGTCACCGCCTTGATATCAGGGTGTCATTTCTCAGGCAGAAATGTAGATAAAAATAATGAAATCCTGTTCCCCAAACAAGTGCAAGAACCACAGAGTCAAGAATAGGTTAAATATACAAATAAAATAAAAACAATTAAAAACAATAGCACATCAACATAAAAACATATAAACATAAAGCTGGAGCCTGAGGACAGTGTCCAAAAGCACAACATCACTATTAATCATAAAACACCTCAAGTTATTTGAAAGTTCTGAGGACAAAGAACACACAAACACACAATTCCTCAGTGATTCACAGAAGTATATCACAGATCACAGAACTATATCAGGGTGTCATTTCTCAGGCAGAAATGTAGATAAAAATAATGAAATCCTGTTCCCCAAACAAGTGCAAGAACCACAGAGTCAAGAATAGGTTAAATATACAAATAAAATAAAATCAATTAAAAACAATAGCACATCAACATAAAAACATATAAACATAAATCTGAAAGCGTTGCTCAAACTCCCGTAACAGTCCAGTTATTTTATCTTTGAACCGCTTCATGTCTGCCACATGTTGGGTCGCGCACACATTTTTCAGACAGGGGAAGTGAGCTGCATCACCACCGGCAAGTTGCGTCTCCCACAATGACAGCTTCAACTTGAAAGAACGTATGCTGTCATAATACTGCGTGACAACTTTGTTGCGTCCTTGCAGCTGTTTGTTCAAGTTATTCAGGTGCTCTGTAACATCCACCATAAATGCAAGGTCCGGCATCCATTCTGCGGAATGAAATTCTAACACTGGTTTGCCCTTTTCTTCCATGAACTGTTCAATTTCTTCTCGTAAATCAAAGAAACGCCTCAGCACAGCACCTCGGCTTAACCATCTTACCTCAGTGTGGTATGGCAGGCCATAGATGGGGGCTTTCTCTCTGAGAAGGCTGTCAAACTGACGGTGATTCAGGCTTCTGGATCGGATGAAATTAACAGTTTGGATGACCACCTTCATGACGTTATCCATCTTTAATGACTTGCAACACAAAGCCTCCTGGTGCAAAATACAGTGAAAAGTCAAAAAATCACGTCCTCCATTTGCAGATTGCACTTTCTCTCTGAACTTTGTCACAACGCCTGCTTTTTTCCCGATCATTGAGGGCGCACCATCTGTAGCCAGGCTGACAGCGCGGGACCAGTCCACTCCGACCCTGTCCAGCGCGCTGACGAGTGCGGTAAAAATATCAGCTGCTGTCGTTGTATCTGTCATCGGCACCAACTCCACGAACTCCTCGGTGACGGTCAATGTGTCATCAACTCCACGGATGAAAATGGCCAGTTGTGCAACATCTGTAATGTCCGTGCTTTCATCAATTGCAACCGAAAACGCAATAAATGACTTTACTTTTTGCTTCAACTGGCTGTCCAAATCCACTGAAAGATCGGAAATCCTGTCTGCAACTGTGTTTCTTGTCAGGCTGATATTTGCAAAAGCCTGCCGCTTTTCAGGGCACACAATCTCCGCTGCCTTCATCATGCATGTTTTTACAAATTCACCCTCACTAAATGGTTTTGAAGCCACTGCGATTTCATTAGCAATGAGGTAGCTAGCTTTCACTGCAGCGTCACTGATGTCTCGGCTGTGAGTAAACACAGACTGCTGTTTCTTCAGACCCGCCAACAGTTCATTCACCTTCTCTCATCTCCGCTGTCCTTGAAAGTTGTCATATTTGTCGGCATGAAGACTCACATAGTGGCGACGAAGGTTATATTCTTTCAGCACTGCAACATGCTCTGAACATACCAAACATACAGCTTTCCCATTCAATTCCGTGAATAAATAGGATGACCATTTTTCTTGGAACACTCTGCACTCTGCGTCCACTTTTCTCTTTTTTGACAGAGACATATTGGGGCAATGAGGGTGCCAAAGCACATAATGTTAAAAGTAGAAGCCGTAATAAATATCGCGGGCAAAACAAAGTAGCTCATTGGCTGCACGTGCTTGACCTACTTGCTCTGCCCCGGTATAAACAGTTTGCTTGCTTAACACAATTGCTATTGCGCCATCCAGTGGACGCAATTGGAACAGCAGTTTATTTTATTGAAAAATTGCAGCGCATTTTTATACTTTACAAAATTATTATTATTATTATTATTATTATTATTTATTTTTTTTCAAAATCATCTCGCGGGCCGGATTAAGCCCGTTTGTGGGCCTGATCCGGCCCACGGGCCGGACGTTTGACACCCCTGATCTAAGGGCTTTTATATAGCTAGCTACATCTATGGGCTTTATATAGCTAGCTACATCTATGGGCTTTTATATAGCTAGCTACATCTATGGGCTTTATATAGCTAGCTACATCTATGGGCTTTTATATAGCTAGCTACATCTATGGGCTTTATATAGCTAGCTACATCTATGGGCTTTATATAGCTAGCTACAACTATGGGCTTTATATAGCTAGCTACATCTATGGGCTTTTATATAGCTAGCTACATCTATGGGCTTTTATATAGCTAGCTACATCTATGGGCTTTTATATAGCTAGCTACATCTATGGGCTTTTATATAGCTAGCTACATCTATGGGCTTTTATGTTTTTCTGTTGTGCGTTATGTGCAGTAGCCCATTTATCATATATGTATTGGATAACGACACAATCATTTGGGCTTTTTTGGGGCTTGGGCTCATTAAATACCGTTAATGTAGGGCTCATAAAATGTATTTAAAATATGGCTCATCAGGCTCAGGTAGCATCAGGTTTCAATATTCACGCTGATCAAAGCTCTAATCAAATCCAGACATTTATATGCTTTATAATGCTTTTGAATGACACTTCCGGTTTTGGCAGGAAATACCGGGTTACCCGGGAGAAAAGTGATTTATTCTTGGGATCAAACGTTTGTAAAATACCGGGAAAATATTCAACCCTAGTCAGTCTGTCTCTCAGTCTGTCAGTCACTCTGTCAGTCACTCTGTCTGTCTCTCAGTCACTCTGTCAGTCACTCTGTCTGTCTCTCAGTCACTCTGTCAGTCACTCTGTCTGTCTCTCAGTCACTCTGTCTGTCACTCTGTCTGTCACTCTGTATGTTCTTGTATAAGTCAGAGCTGCGAGCTGACGTCCTGATACTTGTGGGAATACGACCCACTAAAAGCTGTTCTACAACAGCAGTCTACTCTGTTCTGCTCAGCTCTGGCCTTTTTTTGAGACTGTTGACTGTTATTACCAACAGCCAGCCAGACAGCCAGACAGACAGGGTTAATATCCTCCTATCCATGACAACAGAGAGGTTTAGTGCGTGGTGAAATCCATGTGTTGTGGTAACAGAGCTGAAAGAGTTGAACGTCCAGCACTGGAGAGGCTAAAGGGGCTGGTTTAAACCTCTGGATTGGGCCACAGCAGGACCTTGTATTAAACCTCTGGATTGGGCCACAGCAGGACCTTGTATTAAACCTCTGGATTGGGCCACAGCAGGACCTTTGTAAAGAGGGATTTGTGTGGTTGAGAAGCCAGGGGATTCTGAGAAGCTTTGTTTTAGTGGAGAGGCTTTTATAACTAATGCTACGTAATGATCTACAGGCTCATGTATTTTAGTGGAGAGGCTTTTATAACTAATGCTACGTAATGATCTACAGGCTCATGTATTTTAGTGGAGAGGCTTTTATAACTAATGCTACGTAATGATCTACAGGCTCATGTGTTTTAGTGGAGAGGCTTTTATAACTAATGCTACGTAATGATCTACAGGCTCATGTATTTTAGTGGAGAGGATGGTCTTCTCATTCTCCAAGAATGTAATCAGACAATTATGGTGTTGGGATTCCTTTTAATAGGCTACTCTCTCTCATTAGCCTGCTCTCTCTCTACTGTCTATTCATTTATTCATGCCTAGTCTTAAATCAGTTACAACTACTTCTGCAGGGTTCTAGTTATTTAGGAAGTGTTTGTACTCGGTGTCACAAACAGCGAGTCCACAGGGCCTTGGTTGGCCTAGTTTGTTTCTTTCACCAGCTGGTTCTGTCTCTCCAAGGCAGCTAAACTCCCACGTCTGGCTTATGATGTTTGGATATTTCAAGAGTGATGTTTGCTGGGACATGATATGCTCTCCTCTCGGTACTCCCATCCCTGTCCCAGATTGAGTTAGCATCAGAGGGAGTAGGCTAATGTCAGAGGGAGTAGAGGAGCTAACTGGATCTACTGTAGTGTTGTCTGTCTGTCCTTTCTGTCTCTCTGTCTGTCTGTCTCTCTGTCCTTTCTGTCTCTCTGTCTGTCTGTCTCTCTGTCCTTTCTGTCTCTGTCCTTTCTGTCTGTCTATCTGTCTCTCTGTGTCTCTGTCCTGTCTGTCTGTCTGTCTGTCTGTCTGTCTGTCTGTCTGTCTGTCTGTCTGTCTGTCTGTCTCTCTGTCTCTCTGTGTCTCTGTCCTGTCTGTCTGTCTGTCTGTCTGTCTCTCTGTCTCTCTGTGTCTCTGTCCTGTCTGTCTGTCTGTCTCTCTGTGTCTCTGTCCTGTCTGTCTGTGTCTATCTCTCTGTCTGTCCTGTCTGTCCTTTCTGTCTGTCTCTCTGTCTCTCTGTGCTTTCTGTCTGTCTCTGTCTCTCTGTCCTTTCTGTCTGTCTGTCTGTCTGTCTGTCTCTCTGTCTCTCTGTGTCTCTGTCCTGTCTGTCTGTGTCTATCTCTCTGTCTGTCTGTCTGTCTGTCTCTCTGTCTCTCTGTCTCTCTGTGTATCTGTCCTGTCTGTCTGTCTGTCTGTCTGTCTGTCTGTCGCTCTGTGTCTCTGTCCTGTCTGTCTGTGTCTATCTCTCTGTCTGTCCTGTCTGTCCTTTCTGTCTGTCTCTCTGTCTCTCTGTCCTTTCTGTCTCTCTGTCCTTTCTGTCTGTCTCTCTGACTCTCTGTCCTTTCTGTCTGTCTCTCTGACTCTCTGTCCTTTCTGTCTGTCTGTCTCTCTGACTCTCTGTCCTTTCTGTCTGTCTCTCTGACTCTCTGTCCTTTCTGTCTGACTCTCTGTCCTTTCTGTCTGTCTCTCTGACTCTCTGTCCTTTCTGTCTGTCTCTCTGACTCTCTGTCCTTTCTGTCTGTCTGTCTCTCTGACTCTCTGTCCTTTCTGTCTGTCTCTCTGTCTCTCTGTCCTTTCTGTCTCTCTGTCCTTTCTGTCTGTCTCTCTGACTCTCTGTCCTTTCTGTCTGTCTCTCTGACTCTCTGTCCTTTCTGTCTGTCTGTCTCTCTGACTCTCTGTCCTTTCTGTCTGTCTCTGTCTCTCTGTCCTTTCTGTCTGACTCTCTGTCCTTTCTGTCTGTCTCTCTGACTCTCTGTCCTTTCTGTCTGTCTCTCTGACTCTCTGTCCTTTCTGTCTGTCTGTCTGTCTCTCTGTCTCTCTGTGTCTCTGTCCTGTCTGTCTGTGTCTATCTCTCTGTCTGTCTGTCTCTCTGTCTCTCTGTCTCTCTGTGTCTCTGTCCTTTCTGTCTGTCTGTCTGTCTGTCTCTCTGTCTCTCTGTCTCTCTGTGTATCTGTCCTGTCTGTCTGTCTGTCTGTCTCTCTGTGTCTCTGTCCTGTCTGTCTGTGTCTATCTCTCTGTCTGTCCTGTCTGTCCTTTCTGTCTGTCTCTCTGACTCTCTGTCCTTTCTGTCTGTCTCTGTCTCTCTGTCCTTTCTGGCTGTCTGACTCTCTGTCCTTTCTGTCTGTCTCTCTGACTCTCTGTCCTTTCTGTCTGTCTCTCTGACTCTCTGTCCTTTCTGTCTGTCTGACTCTCTGTCCTTTCTGGCTGTCTGACTCTCTGTCCTTTCTGTCTGTCTCTCTGACTCTCTGTCCTTTCTGGCTGTCTCTCTGACTCTCTGTCCTTTCTGTCTGTCTCTCTGACTCTCTGTCCTTTCTGTCTGTCTCTCTGACTCTCTGTCCTTTCTGGCTGTCTCTCTGACGCTCTGTCCTTTCTGTCTGTCTCTCTGACTCTCTGTCCTTTCTGTCTGTCTCTCTGACTCTCTGTCCTTTCTGTCTGTCTCTCTGACTCTGTCCTTTCTGTCTGTCTCTCTGACTCTCTGTCCTTTCTGTCTGTCTCTCTGACGCTCTGTCCTTTCTGTCTGTCTCTCTGACTCTCTGTCCTTTCTGGCTGTCTGACTCTCTGTCCTTTCTGTCTGTCTCTCTGACTCTCTGTCCTTTCTGTCTGTCTCTCTGACTCTCTGTCCTTTCTGGCTGTCTCTCTGACGCTCTGTCCTTTCTGTCTGTCTCTCTGACTCTCTGTCCTTTCTGTCTGTCTCTCTGACGCTCTGTCCTTTCTGTCTGTCTCTCTGACTCTCTGTCCTTTCTGTCTGTCTCTCTGGCGCTCTGTCCTTTCTGTCTGTCTCTCTGTCTCTCTGTCCTTTCTGGCTGTCTCTCTGACTCTCTGTCCTTTCTGGCTGTCTCTCTGACGCTCTGTCCTTTCTGTCTGTCTCTCTGTCTCTCTGTCCTTTCTGGCTGTCTGACTCTCTGTCCTTTCTGTCTGTCTCTCTGTCTCTCTGTCCTTTCTGTCTGACTCTCTGTCCTTTCTGTCTGTCTCTCTGACTCTCTGTCCTTTCTGTCTCTCTGTCCTTTCTGGCTGTCTGTCTCTCTGTCTCTTCTGTCTGTCCGTCTGTCTGTCTGTCTGTCTGTCTGTCTGTCTGTCTGTCTGTCTGTCTGTCTGTCTGTCAGTGACAAGCCCCCATGTGTGGAGTTGAGACAGCAGTCTGACTCTGTCTCTATGTGTCTCTGAATGGATCTTTTTAGTTACAAACACATCCAAAACAGATAGAAACAGTAGTAACATCTCTCACCTCTCTCTTCACAGGGAATAGCTGCTTCCTCACTCCTCTCTCTTCACAGGGAATAGCTGCTTCCTCACTCCTCTCTCTTCACAGGGAATAGCTGCTTCCTCACTCCTCTCTCTTCACAGGGAATAGCTGCTTCCTCACTCCTCTCTCTTCACAGGGAATAGCTGCTTCCTCACTCCTCTCTCTTCACAGGGAATAGCTGCTTCCTCACTCCTCTCTCTTCACAGGGAATAGCTGCTTCCTCACTCCTCTCTCTTCACAGGGAATAGCTGCTTCCTCACTCCTCTCTCTTCACAGGGAATAGCTGCTTCCTCACTCCTCTCTCTTCACAGGGAATAGTTGCTTCCTCACTCCTCTCTCTTCACAGGGAATAGCTGCTTCCTCACTCCTCTCTCTTCACAGGGAATAGCTGCTTCCTCACTCCTCTCTCTTCACAGGGAATAGCTGCTTCCTCACTCCTCTCTCTTCACAGGGAATAGCTGCTTCCTCACTCCTCTCTCTTCACAGGGAATAGCTGCTTCCTCACTCCTCTCTCTTCACAGGGAATAGCTGCTTCCTCACTCCTCTCTCTTCACAGGGAATAGCTGCTTCCTCACTCCTCTCTCTTCACAGGGAATAGCTGCTTCCTCACTCCTCTCTCTTCACAGGGAATAGTTGCTTCCTCACTCCTCTCTCTTCACAGGGAATAGTTGCTTCCTCACTCCTCTCTCTTCACAGGGAATAGCTGCTTCCTCACTCCTCTCTCTTCACAGGGAATAGCTGCTTCCTCACTCCTCTCTCTTCACAGGGAATAGCTGCTTCCTCACTCCTCTCTCTTCACAGGGAATAGCTGCTTCCTCACTCCTCTCTCTTCACAGGGAATAGCTGCTTCCTCACTCCTCTCTCTTCACAGGGAATAGCTGCTTCCTCACTCCTCTCTCTTCACAGGGAATAGCTGGTTAGATGGCTTTCTTCCTTTTATCTTTTCTCTCACTTTGCCCTGTAAACAAATCGAATGAAAAACACGAGTGAACCAGTAAACCATAGTGATTTAGCTGTCTCCTGTCCCCACAGGGAATAGACGAGGGTCCGGAGGGCCTGAAGCTCATCTCTGACATAATCAGGGAGAAGATGGCTATAGACGTCAGTGTTCTAATGGGAGCTAACATCGCCAACGAGGTGGCAGCAGAGAAGTTCATAACTATAGACGTCAGTGTTCTAATGGGAGCTAACATCGCCAACGAGGTGGCAGCAGAGAAGTTCATAACTATAGACGTCAGTGTTCCAATGGGAGCTAACATCGCCAACGAGGTGGCAGCAGAGAAGTTCTGTGAGACCACCATCGGTAAGAATACCCCAGCCACATTTATCAACATAATGCATAGACATTTGTATACAGGAATGTAAAACGAAGCTGTGAAGTTATTTGATAACTATATGGCATGAGATATATAGTAATAATGTCTCCCGAGTGGCGCAGTGGTCTAAAGCTGTGCCACTAGAGATCCTGGTTCGAAACCAGGCTCTGTCGTAGCCGGCCACGACCGGGAGACCCATGGGGCGGCGCACAATTGGCCCAGCGTCGTCCAGGGTAGGGGAGGGAATGGCCGGCAGGGATGTAGCTCAGTTGGTAGAGCATGTGGGTTCGATTCCCACGGGGGGCCAGTATGAAAAATTAAAAATTAAAAAAATTATGTAACTGTAAGTCGCTCTGGATAAGAGCGTCTGCTAAATGACAAGAAAATAAATAATAATAATACAAAGCATGGCCAGAGATGGAGTGATAGGCTGGCTGTGTGATGGATGTAAAACGTGTTGCTTCACCAGACAGTAAGATCATGGAGAACGGCTCTTCAAGGAGCTCCTGCAGACTCCTAACTTCAGGATCACAGTGGTGGACGACGCAGACACTGTAGAGCTCTGTGGAGCACTGAAGGTAACGCTAAGACACTGTAGAGCTCTGTGGAGCACTGAAGGTAACGCTAAGACACTGTAGAGCTCTGTGGAGCACTGAAGGTAACTCTTAGACACTGTAGAGCTCTGTGGAGCACTGAAGGTAACGCTAAGACACTGTAGAGCTCTGTGGAGCACTGAAGGTAACTCTTAGACACTGTAGAGCTCTGTGGAGCACTGAAGGTAACTCTAAGACTCTGTGGAGCACTGAAGGTAACTCTAAGACACTGTAGAGCTCTGTGGAGCACTGAAGGTAACTCTTAGACACTGTAGAGCTCTGTGGAGCACTGAAGGTAACTCTAAGACACTGTAGAGCTCTGTGGAGCACTGAAGGTAACTCTAAGACACTGTAGAGCTCTGTGGAGCACTGAAGGTAACTCTAAGACACTGTAGAGCTCTGTGGAGCACTGAAGGTAACTCTAAGACACTGTAGAGCTCTGTGGAGCACTGAAGGTCACTCTTAGATACTGTAGAGCTCTGTGGAGCACTGAAGGTAACGCTAAGACACTGTAGAGCTCTGTGGAGCACTGAAGGTCACTCTAAGATACTGTAGAGCTCTGTGGAGCACTGAAGGTAACGCTAAGACACTGTAGAGCTCTGTGGAGCACTGAAGGTAACGCTAAGACACTGTAGAGCTCTGTGGAGCACTGAAGGTAACTCTTAGACACTGTAGAGCTCTGTGGAGCACTGAAGGTAACGCTAAGACACTGTAGAGCTCTGTGGAGCACTGAAGGTAACTCTTAGACACTGTAGAGCTCTGTGGAGCACTGAAGGTAACTCTAAGACTCTGTGGAGCACTGAAGGTAACTCTAAGACACTGTAGAGCTCTGTGGAGCACTGAAGGTAACTCTTAGACACTGTAGAGCTCTGTGGAGCACTGAAGGTAACTCTAAGACACTGTAGAGCTCTGTGGAGCACTGAAGGTAACTCTAAGACACTGTAGAGCTCTGTGGAGCACTGAAGGTAACTCTAAGACACTGTAGAGCTCTGTGGAGCACTGAAGGTAACTCTTAGACACTGTAGAGCTCTGTGGAGCACTGAAGGTAACTCTTAGACACTGTAGAGCTCTGTGGAGCACTGAAGGTAACTCTTAGACACTGTAGAGCTCTGTGGAGCACTGAAGGTCACTCTTAGATACTGTAGAGCTCTGTGGAGCACTGAAGGTAACTCTTAGACACTGTAGAGCTCTGTGGAGCACTGAAGGTAACTCTAAGATACTGTAGAGCTCTGTGGAGCACTGAAGGTAACGCTAAGACACTGTAGAGCTCTGTGGAGCACTGAAGGTAACTCTTAGACACTGTAGAGCTCTGTGGAGCACTGAAGGTAACTCTTAGACACTGTAGAGCTCTGTGGAGCACTGAAGGTCACTCTTAGATACTGTAGAGCTCTGTGGAGCACTGAAGGTAACTCTTAGACACTGTAGAGCTCTGTGGAGCACTGAAGGTAACTCTAAGATACTGTAGAGCTCTGTGGAGCACTGAAGGTAACGCTAAGACACTGTAGAGCTCTGTGGAGCACTGAAGGTAACTCTTAGACACTGTAGAGCTCTGTGGAGCACTGAAGGTAACTCTTAGACACTGTAGAGCTCTGTGGAGCACTGAAGGTCACTCTTAGATACTGTAGAGCTCTGTGGAGCACTGAAGGTAACTCTTAGACACTGTAGAGCTCTGTGGAGCACTGAAGGTAACTCTTAGACACTGTAGAGCTCTGTGGAGCACTGAAGGTCACTCTTAGACACTGTAGAGCTCTGTGGAGCACTGAAGGTAACTCTAAGACACTGTAGAGCTCTGTGGAGCACTGAAGGTAACGCTAAGACACTGTAGAGCTCTGTGGAGCACTGAAGGTAACTCTTAGACACTGTAGAGCTCTGTGGAGCACTGAAGGTAACTCTAAGACACTGTAGAGCTCTGTGGAGCACTGAAGGTAACTCTAAGACACTGTAGAGCTCTGTGGAGCACTGAAGGTAACTCTAAGACACTGTAGAGCTCTGTGGAGCACTGAAGGTAACTCTTAAGTACCCAGCCCAGCGTGTGTGTGTGTGTGTGTGTGTGCGTGCATGGTAAAATGGATACTGCCATTGTAGAATGGTAATGACATGGTAATAACCTATTACCTCTATGTTTTCGTCTCTCTTCCTCAGAACATCGTAGCGGTAGGAGCAGGGTTCTGTGATGGGCCGAGGTGTGGTGACAACACCAAGGCAGCAGTAATCAGACTAGGGCTGATGGAGATGATAGCCTTCGCTAAGCTCTTCAGTAAAGATGGCGTCGTCTCCTCTGCAACTTTCCTGGAGAGCTGCGGCGTGGCTGACCTCATCACGACCTTTCTATGGAGGACGCAAACCGACGCGTGGCCGAGGCATTCGCCAAGACAGGAAAGGTAAGGACAAACGTTCAACTCTACACCAGATCTGGGATGGTTAGTGCCGGCTGACTGACCACTTGTCAAAGTTACAAATCAAAACAATGTGTTGTTTCATTCAGAAATGTGAAGTTTTTCAGTTAGTAAACCGTATAGGCCTGACTCCTACATAGATACATGGTAATATGTCATGTATTGTCAGTTAGTAAACAGTATAGGCCTGACTCCTACATAGATACATGGTAATATGTCATGTATTTTCAGTTAGTAAACAGTATAGGCCTGACTCCTACATAGATACATGGTAATATGTCATGTATTGTCAGTTAGTAAACAGTATAGACCTGACTCCTACATAGATACATGGTAATATGTCATGTATTTTCAGTTAGTAAACAGTATAGGCCTGACTCCTACATAGATACATGGTAATATGTCATGTATTTGTCTCCCTGCTAGACTAGACTGGAGCAGGAGATGTTGAATGGACAGAAGCTCCAGGGTCCTGCTACCTCAGCTGAAGTATACCACATCCTCAAACAGAAGGGACTGGTGGACAAGTGAGTCCCTCTCTGTCTCTGATCGATCCAGATACAGTACCTAGCCAAATGTAGTCTGTCACTCATTCCACCTGTATTGCCCTGTGGTCCCAACCATGAGCCCAGACTTATGATGGGGGAGAGAGAGAGAGAGAGAGAGGTGGTTGCATCCTTCCATTTTAACCCTGTGTCATTCTGTTGTGTCTTTCCCAGGTTCCCTCTGTTTGTGGCGGTGTATCAGATCTGTTTTCGAGGGCAAGCCGGTACAGGAAATGATCTCCTGTCTACAGAGTCTCCCAGAGCACCTGTGAGTGCAGCTAGCTAGGTATGCTAGGCTAACCTCAGATATCAATCAGACCTCTATCTCTCCTCTCCAGCTGCTCTCCTCTGACCTCTATCCATAGAGGAGCTGTTCTCTCAAACAAGGGCCCGCCCTCCCTCTCTCCCTCCCTCCCTCCCTCCCTCCCTCCCTCCCTCCCTCCCTCCCCTCTCTCTCTCTCCCTCCCTCCCTCCCCTCCCTCCCTCCCTCCCCTCCCTCCCTCCCTCCCTCCCTCCCTCCCTCCCTCCCTCCCTCCCTCCCTCTCTCCCGACCGACCGACCGACCGACCGACCCTACCCTTCAAGGTTTAGGGACCAAAAGTTACAGAGTAGATGCTATTTACAGTATTGTTGTGTTAAAGTGATGAGCCTCGGCTGCTGCTAAGTGTCTATGGTGAATCAGTACCTCACGTTGACATACGATATCTACGGGTGGGATGTCAGTTTCCCTCAGTGTTATTGAACCGAAATGACCTCCGATGCTACTAGCCAGCCATTAGGGCTCAAAAGTGGCTCTATCTATGGACACCAGCCAGCATCTGTCTCAATTGCGCTTTTTGTGATTTCCTTATTGAATCATGCTGTCAAGACTTGACAATGCCCTTTCAGTTAGGGGGGAGGGTGTTAGAACATAATTACCTTTGTGAGAAGTCATTCGTTTCAGTGGCCCATTTCAAAATCGTTAGTTAGAATAGTATGGAATTACTTCATTTTTCCCAGAGGGAACTTCTGTCATTTTATACTGTTTCACTGACATTCACATCATTGTAATGACATTACTTTACAGTCAATCCCAATGGAGTCATCATTTGTTTTTACAAAGGGAACAAGTGCACTCGGGGAAAAATGAAAATGCAGTCCGTGCCTCACTAATTTAAATCCCCAATCATTATCAGTGGCAATTATAAAAAATAAATAAATACAATTGTTTGATGCATGCCAGCAAACCCACTACACAACACAACACAAAACAATACATTAATTGCACTATAACGGTCACAAACGGTGCCCACAAACTGTTAGGGCCTACATAAAGCTGTCCCAACAGCAGTCTCAACACCTTACCACCGCTACACCTGGCTATCAGCGGAGCCTTGTCTGGCAGCGAAACAGTTTATTCAGCCTAATTTACTGCCTTTAAAAAAACATAGCTGATATGGCTGACTTGCTTAAACAAATGTGGGTTCTACTGACAATTGAGATGTACAAACTATGGCATAAGGGGACGACGAGCGGATAAGAGGCAATCCGTAATATCGATTAAGACATTAATGAGCGAGCTAGGACGGACGTAGTCAATATAACTATTTGTTCAGCACTTTTGAAATGTACAGCGACAGAATTCAGAACATGGGCCGTTCGTACAGTGTTCTCCCTGTACACCAAGTCAGAATCGTAGGATAAATAAAGGGGGAATATAAGCAGACAATAAAAGCTCTTACAATATTCGATGATTACATTTCTCTAAAACAGGCTGTGCACCACCAAGTCAGAACAGTAGGCGAAATTAGGAGGGGAAACGGGACCAAATTATTAGGGTGAGGTACATGGGCTACTAACAGCTTACTACACAACATACACTTAGTATTACGTTCTTAGCTACAGTATATGTACACTACCAGTCAAACGTTTTAGAACACCTAATCATTCAAGGGTTTTTCTTAATTTTTACTATTTTCTACATTGTAGAATAATAGTGAAGACATCAAAACTATGAAATAACACATATGGAATCATGTAGTAACCAAAAAAGTGTTAAACAAATCAAATTATATTTCAGATTCTACAAATAGCCACCCTTTGCCTTGATGACAGCTTTGTACACTCTTGGCATTCTCTCAACCAGCTTCACCTGGAATGCTTTTCCAACAGTCTTGAAGGAGTTCCCACATAAGCTGAGCACTTGTTGGCTGCTTTTCCTTCACTCTGCGGTCCGACTCATCCCAAACCATCTCAATTTGGTTGAGGTCGGGTGATTGTGGAGGCCAGGTCATCTGATGCAGCACTCCATCACTCTCCTTCTTGGTAAAATATCCATTACACAGACTGGAGGTGTGTTGGGTCATTGTCCTGTTGAAAAACAAATGATAGTCCCACTAAGCCCAAACCAGATGGGATGGCGTATCGCTGCAGAATGCTGTGGTAGCCATGCTGGTTAAGTGTGCCTTGAATTCTAAATAAATCACAGACAGTGTCACCAGCAAAGCACCCCCACACCATAACACCTCCTCCTCCATGCTTTACGATGGGAAATACATATGCGGAGATCATCCGTTCACCCACACCGCGTCTCACAAAGACACGGCGGTTGGAAACAAAAATCTCAAATTTGGACTACAGACCAAAGGACAAATTTCCACCGGTCTAATTGCTCATGTTTCTTGGCCCAAGCAAGTCTCTTCTTCTTATTGGTGTCCTTTAGTAGTGGTTTCTTTGCAGCAATTCGACCATGAAGGCGTGATTCACACAGTCTACTCTGAAAAGTTGATGTTGAGATGTGTCTGTTACTTGAACTCGGTGAAGCATTTATTTGGGCTGCAATTTCTGAGACTGGTAACTCTAATGAACTTATCCTCTGCAGCAGAGGTAACGCTGGGTCTTCCATTCCTGTGGCAGTCCTAATGAGAGCCAGTTTCATCATAGCGCTTGATGGTTTTTGCGACTACACTTGAACAAACTTTCAAAGTTCTTGAAATGTTCCTTATTGACTGACCTTCATGTCTTAAAGTAATGATGGACTGTCATTTCTCTTTGCTTATTTGAGCTGTTCTTGCCATAATATGGACTTGGTCTTTTACCAAATAGGGCTATCTTATGTATATAGCCCCCCTACCTTGTCACAACACAACTGATTGGCTCAAACGCATTAAGAAGGAAAGAAATTCCACAAATTAACTTTTAAGAAGGCACACCTGTTAATTGAAATGCATTCCAGGTGACTACCTCATGAAGCTGGTTGAGAGAATGCCAAGAGTGTGCAAAGCTGTCATCAAGGCAAAGGCTCTCAAATATAAAATATTTGTTTAACAATTTTTTGGTTACTACATTATTCCATATGTGTTATTTCATAGTTTTGATGTCTTCACTATTATTCTAAAATGTAATTATTATTATTATTATTAGAAAATAGTAAATATAAAGAAAAACCCTTGAATGAGTAGGTATTCTAAAACTTTTGACCGGTAGTGTATCTCCCTGGCATATTACATAATTTATGCAGCAGCATACAATACATTTTTGGACTCACCTTGTTGTGCTGTGCTCACTTGAACAGGAAGGGGGCGCGGCAGTCCTTCATGGGCAAATTTCGTCATCAAACTTTGTCATCAAAGTCTGGCATTCTGGGAACTCTGAAAAAGACATTGTCGAATCATGATGACGTCAGTGATCTTCAGGTCGGAGCTCTAGAAAGAGGCCCGAGTTCCCGACTTGCAATTCCGAGTTGGATGTTCAAAACTTATTTTCCCAGTCGGAGCTAGTTTTTTTCTGAGTTCCCAGTTGTCTTGAACTCACTGAAATCTGATTTCCCAGTTCTGGGTTTACAGTTGTTTTGACCATGGCCAATGTTGAATGTTTATCCTTTTAAACTTGGAAAAGAGACCCTTAAACCTAGACTTGGGACCACACACCCACTCCACTGAATAGCAGGCTAGTGATTGCTTTGCAATGCTTGCAGTTAGCCACTGATTCCTTCCAAACCACTCATTGTTGAATTTGCGATTTCCAACTTGTTGTGTAATGTTTATGTCCAATACCGATGAGCACCGATACGTTTGATCTATAATTTCTCTTCATTATTTATCTCTATATGACAAGGATTAAAAGGGATTTGCCAGTAGATTGTCGACTTCATTCATGATGATGACTGCTAGCTTGCTAGCTAAGATTTTGAAAGTATGATGTTGACATGATCAGTCCAATCAAAGCTGCTGTAGATATAACATTTTACATTTTAGTCATTTAGCAGATGCTCTTATCCAGAGCGACTTACAGTTAGTGAGTGCATACATTTTCATACTGGCCCCCCGTGGGAATCGAACACACAACCCTGGCGTTGCAAACGCCATGCTCTACCAACTGAGCTACACGGGACTGTGGCCAATGACCTTGAGCCTTCTTGGATGGGCACTTCTAATGTAACTCTATGGCAGCACCCAAGGGGCTTGAATTTTCGAGCTCTACCCTTAGATTTGGCGGCTACGCTCCGTATTTTCCGCTGGCTGCCCCACCACCACAGAAAGCACTGAGCTAGGCTGAAACAACTGCATTTTTGAGCTGCCTTACTCAAGAAAGCAAAAAAGTTGTTTTGTTTGTTATATATATATATATATATATATATATATATATATATATATATATATTTTACATTGTTTGCAAACTGATATGTGACACCTAATAATGCCAAAAATAACATGCAAAACAGGCACCCCCTATAAAGGTTGGGCTCAATGAATGACGGGTCGCCACTGTTCATTATACACTCTGAAAAGTAAAGGTGCCTGGAAGATCCTTTTGGGTTGCCACACCAGCGGAACCTTTACATTTTAAACTCCTGGAACCTTTTTGTGACGGTATGGGTTCTATTTTTTAACCTTTTTAATGATATATTGTAGAGGTGGCAGCCTATCAGATTGAAGGCATGGCTTATTGGAGGCATTGCTTTCAGATAGTTATTTTCGGTCACCCGTTAGCGTAAATGCCATTCCTGTTCATGTTAAGTTTGTACACTGCAAATTAAAATGTTCCTTGAATATTTATGCATATTAACATATTCTAATATAATATTCATAATATTAACATTGCTGATTACATACACTAATAAAGCGGGAACTATTCCAACTTTGGGATTTGCACAGGTTCTTGAGGAACTCCAGGGGTTCCTCGAGTCACGACTAATTCTAAGAGTGTAGTGATTGACAGATACATTTGTGAATGGCAAGAGTCTAAAAACTATAGTACCTGTACCCTACTTCATTCAGGCGGTAGGTAGGCAATTATTTCAATGTGTTTTGTTTTTATACCATTATTAAAAAGGGGTTTAATTTGTTTCCCTATATCAGCTGATATGGTTTACTGACGTCAGGTATTGTGGGTCGATTATGATGGAAGATGCCTTTTACAGGTTCGACTGCCAGGGGCTTAGCCTGAGTGCCAGTTCGACTGCCAGGGGCTTAGCCTGAGTGCCAGTTCGACTGCCAGGGGCTTAGCCTGAGTGCCAGTTCGACTGCCAGGGGCTTAGCCTGAGTGCCAGTTCGACTGCCAGGGGCTTAGCCTGAGTGCCAGTTCGACTGCCAGGGGCTTAGCCTGAGTGCCAGTTCGACTGCCAGGGGCTTAGCCTGGGTGCCAGTCTGTTTGTGGCATCATGCCAAATCCTTGTCACTCATTGTCATGGCAATGACAGCAATGGAGTTGGCAAGAGCACCAACAGACCAGGTTAACAGGGACTAGGCCCATTTGGATTTGAATGTATTTTCAAAGGAGCATGTTCCACTACTTTAAAAGTGTATATACATACAGTATGTAGTCAGCCTACTTATGATCAGCATTCAGTAGATGATTAGACAGACCAACACGTTACAGCCAAAGGTTATGGAGTGTGGTTACTTGATATTAACTTTGCCTTTTATTTTGCTTGTGATTGTAACCTCAAAATCCATCCTTCTTATCAGTTTAACTAACTAGGTAACTAAATCAGTCCTCTGTGATTTATCATCCTGGTAACTAAATCAGTCCTCTGATTTATCATCCTGGTAACTAAAATCAGTCCTCTGTGATTTATCATCCTGGTAACTAAATCAGTCCTCTGTGATTTGAAGGGCGACATGTTCTCGTAAGGTTTAAATGTAAAATGTAACACTACTTTCTTTGGGAATAAAAATGTATGTCTCTGTTTTCACTGACCTTCTTCTGCATATTGTGAGAACTGTAAAGGTATTTGCTATGAGAAGCATTCTTTCAAAAGGACCTATTTACAGACCTGCTTTATACAGAACAAACTATAACATAATACTATTGTAAGGCCTTAATGTATTTTAATTGTTACATTTCATACTTATTCAACTAAAACCATCATTTAAAAAAACGCACACTACAATACAATCACTACAATACAATCACATAGCACAATCCAACACCTTGGCATAAACAACAATGCATTGTTTAACTTAAACATATTTTGAAGCTCCGTTGTCGAAGCTAAAACATATTTGTACATCCAATGAATTATTGACTGTAGAAGTAGAAAATTATCACATCAACGCTCCAGACTATATTTTTGACCAAAGCCACCAGCTCATGTCTTCCCATTAGTAGCTGTTTTCACAAGGGTTACCTTGATAAATCTTAGATCCAGACCCTGTGTTGGCTATATGAAAAGTCCAGAGGGTCCACTGAAGGACGGATGACTACAGTTGTAATGAATGGATAATAGGCCAACAGTGAGTCACTATACAATTTCCAACAGCAGAGACATGTCTCATAGTCGATAAAGAATAACAGCATGCATCTTATGTATCTAAAGATCTGATCATGAATGTGATGAAGGGCTTTGTTTCAGATACATGTCCAGATTCCACCTCCAAAAGAAGGGATGACCCGTAATGTCTAAGGATCTTAGTCTAGTGCAGGGTTCTTCAATTCCGGTCCTGGAGGGCTGAAACACTTCTGTTTTTTATTTCTACCTGGTAGTTAATTGCACTCACCTCGTGTCCCAGGTCTGAATTAGCCCCTGATTAGAAGGAGAGGATGAAAAACAGAGGTGTTTCGGCCCTCCAGGACCGGAATTGAAGAACCCTGGTCTAGTGGGACAAACTACAATGTGGAGCTATTCTATGTTGGGTCTTTTTGCCCATAGTAAAAGCCAACAACCGCAGTAGATCAGTTCCATAATCCATGAGTGGTTGATTGCTCTAGTCTGATGAGTGGTTGATTGCTCTAGTCTGAACTCTCTCAGTGAATTAGCTTCTAGTCCTCATCCTCATCCTCTCCGAAAGAGAGAAGACTCTTGTTTTTCACCTTCTTTTCAGACTTCTCCTTTTTCTCTTCATCTTCTCCTTCACTCTTTCCTTCACTCTTTCCTTCACTCTTCTTCTTCTTGCTAGAGCTGGCGGTGATGCCCTGGAACTTGTCTGAGGAGCGCTTCGTGGGCTTCTTGAACAGGATCTTGCCGTCCGCAGGAGGCTTGTCTTCTGTAGGCAGCAAGGAGAAGAGGCAGATTAAGTTCAGACACACAGTACAGACACACACGCAGTACAGACACACACGCCAATTAACACCAAGTTCCCTTGATAGTTTAGGCTTTTAAATCAGATTTATTTGTACAATTAATTGTTCTTACCTTTTTCTGTACCATCCTTTACCCCTTTTATCTGTAACACTTCTTCAGCGCTCAGATCTCCCTTTTTGAGAATGACAACTTGAGGCAACTCATCTTCACGATCACTGCCACTGTCATCCTCCAAGGCTGGCATCTCTAGACGCTGCAGGAAAGGAGACAAGGTTGAATATCACCATATTGACATCATGCCAGCATCCCTGTCCATGTTAAAAGTACACATATCTGCAAAAATAGTCCTTCATGTCAATGAAATATATATAGTAGTCAAGGAATTGAATTCTGTGAGAGAAAAACAAATATTTTGGAGGATGGTCAACTCTCTTGTAGAGTTAGCTAATTACGTTCCTTGACTAGCTGAATCAAGGTGTTAGAGCAGGGCTAGAACAACAACCTGCACATAGAGTAGCTCTCCAGTGGGCTTGCCATATATCCACAGATATACTGTAGCTCTACGTGCCACCTAGTCTATTTTCCATAGGCTAACTAGCACATTAGCGAAATACCTTGGTATCAATGGTGGGTCCTTCCTTAAATCCAACATCGTTCTTGAATTTCTTTAAAAATGACGGCTCTGCTGGTTTCACCCACGATACGTTCGCTTTCGGACCTTTATTCATCTTAGCCATTTTGATAGTTAGAACAAATGAATGAAACAAGGGAATTTCAGGTTGTGTTTAGCACGTCGTGTTTAGAATAACATTAAATCGTCATCACCCTGCGCCCGCTGAAGGTCACATGATCCCAGAGGTGAATCTGATTGGTTGAATCGAGTGGATACTTTTAGACAAGGAAGTAGTCAAATATGTGACAGTACAGTCTCTAGTATAGATACTAAATAAACATGATCTCAGGTGCATTTTATGCATCATTAGCGGGCTTTCTTGGAGCCGTTGCCTCCTCGTCAGCCAAGCTATCTCTGGGCTCAGACTACCTCAAAGGGATGTGTAAAACAGGGGTGAAAGCCTGGGCTCAGGATGGAGACTACAAGATTATTCAGGAGGAAACATCACCCTGCGATTGGGTGAATGTGTATCTATATGAATGTATCATTTTCAAATTGTGTGTGTGAGAGCGAGGGCGTGTGTGTGTGTGTGTGTGAGATACCATTCTACCAGAGACCAATAACAAGTCCTATTGTATTCCAGCTCCACATCCCTCTGCGGCTGCTGTTCCAACTATAATGCTGTGATGTGGTGTTTCAGCTCCACATCCCTCTGCGGCTGCTGTGTGGAGGACTACTGTTCACCAGTAATGCTGTGATGTGGACCTTCTTCTCCAAGGCTCTGAGACACTCCTCCTCCTCAGCCCGGGCCACGGTCACCACCACCGCATCCAACTTTGGATCCTCTGTGAGTAGGGCAACTGGTTGATATCCATCAGGGCATGTATTCATAAAATGTCTCAGAGTAGGAGTGCTGACCTTAGGATCAATTTCACCTTTTAGATCATAATAAATAATGAATTTTATGAATACGACCCCAGATCGCATCACTCCTCCTCTGAGATTCTTTATGAATACGACCCCAGATCTCAGCTATCCAATTTTATATGAACAACTCACTTACAGTACAGAACGTTGACCATAAGACCATAGTGGAACTACATTATTGGAGCAATGACATCTGTGAATCACTGTGTGGATATAAGTATTATTGGCTACTTATGTTGTCAATCCCCACTTACATCATCTGTACCGTCTTTAGGCATTCGTTGGGAAGCTGATCTTTGGTGAGACCCATGCAGCACTGTGGTGGGTGGGCATCTCTCTAACTCTCTCAGGTTTACTGGTGTTGCACAGATCGACTTCTCGACCAGCAGAGGCCAAGAAGGAAGAGTGAAGGACTGTCCACATGTGGAATAACAATACAACTGCATCAATCATCCTACTGTACCGCCTCACTGTTTCATCCTTCTGTACCGCCTCACCGTTTCATCCTACTGTACCGCCTCACTGTTTCATCCTACTGTACCGCCTCACCGTTTCATCCTACTGTACCGCCTCACCGTTTCATCCTACTGTACCGCCTCACCGTTTCATGCTACTGTACCGCCTCACTGTTTCATCCTACTGTACCGCCTCACTGTTTCATCCTACTGTACCGCCTCACTGTTTCATCCTACTGTACCGCCTCACTGTTTCATCCTTCTGTACCGCCTCACTGTTTCATCCTACTGTACCGCCTCATTGTTTATCCTACTGTACCGCCTCACTGTTTCATCCTACTGTACCGCCTCACTGTTTCATCCTTCTGTACCGCCTCACTGTTTCATCCTACTGTACCGCCTCATTGTTTATCCTACTGTACCGCCTCACTGTTTCATCCTACTGTACCGCCTCACTGTTTCATCCTTCTGTACCGCCTCACCGTTTCATCCTTCTGTACCGCCTCACCGTTTCATCCTACTGTACCGCCTCACTGTTTCACAAAAACTTTCTGGCTCAAATCATCTGGATTTCACGAGAAACATGTTCCATTATCAGAATGGGCTTTGATGGTGTCAGTCACACGTTGGATTTCATGGCATGTTACAACTGACGGTACATGGATTCTAACATGGCATGTTACAACTGACATGTTTCTATTGTCTTGCTGTCTCTTGGTATGATATAACCACGGTCTGAACACAAACATGGTCAGGCTTTCCTCCACTACACATTATTATGCAAACAAAGAATTTTGAATACTACCATTAAGATGTATATTTTATAGAAAATATTGTAATGACCAGTAAGACTAAATGCATATCAATTCATCGAAATAAGAGTTTTGTAAATAAACCTTTACATGAAATATCTTGTCACTTAATCTCTGACTGACATGTTCTTTATTCTGTAGTCGAGCTAATATGAGAACCAATCAATACATGGATAAACGAAGATAGCATCATTGACAACTTCCCTTTTATTCAAATGTTAGAGTAAACAATAGTGGTCCCATGATATGGAGCTTTCATTTGACTGTAGAAGTCCTCCCTGGTAACCATCGTAGTATTACCATCCTGTACAAAAGGATAAAGTGCAGTACAACCATTCACTACCATCTACCCCCCCTTCACTACCATCTAAACCCCCTTTGCTACTATCTAACCCCCTTTGCTATCATCTAACCCCCCAACGCTATCATCTAACCCCCCTACACTATCATCTAACCCCCCTACACTATCATCTAACCCCCCTACACTATCATCTAACCCCCCTACACTATCATCTAACCCCCCAACACTATCATCTAACCCCCCAACACTATCATCTAACCCCCTACACTATCATCTAACCCCCTACACTATCATCTAACCCCCCTACACTATCATCTAACCCCCATTCAATAAAATAGTGTTTGCGCTTCATGTTCCAGATTAAGACAATGATAATAAATGTATGACAGTTGTATGTTAACATTTGAATGTTATTGAACATTAATAATGGACTTTTTAGATAAGGCCCTTTAATTAAAACACACTTATAAAAGGTAATGTAATTCTCTGACATGATAATACAGACATAAAAAAAAAAGGTTAAAAACTGTTACCACCTGCATACCTTGCAGAATAAGGCTAGTAACTGTCAATTCTCAGTTTGACAGTTTATAAAGGCACTCAGGGAAGTAAGAGTAGAGGAAGGCCACAGACAGTCTAGATTCTGCACAGTCCACAGGTCACTTCTAGAGCTCTTCCCTCAACACAACTGAACCATGCAGAGCTGTGTATGCATGGGATGCTCTTGAGTACTGAAAGAGCACGTTTGGGTCAATCCAACTCGTCCCCGTCGAACTTACACCTCATTCACATCACCAGGGGCATAGACCTGGACATTTTGTGGGTCATTCTAAGGATAGAGCCCCTTTAAGGCTTTGGTCCAATCAGCAGTAGCACTGTAGGAAGACGCCACACTAGACCAGTGGAGTCTCAATAGAAATAGAATGAATAGAACTGGCGTCCCCATTCAAGCCTAGTCCAGACCCCACTCTCCCAGGGTGTCTCAGGGGGAGTTGGGATATGCAAAAAAACGAAATGTCCAATTCACTCATGCGTATAATACATACTTGTCCATGTGTGAAACAGGATCAATGGAAGCACCCTCCTGATCATTATTATTAAGTCAATGGCAGCATAATGGATCACAATACCAGGCATCCACAGGGAGTGTACCCATGAGTTAACCAGTCTAATGGCCAGGGTTATAACCAGGCATCCATAGGGAGCGTACCCATGAGTTAACCAGTCTAATGGCCAGGGTTATAACCAGGCATCCATAGGGAGCGTACCCATGAGTTAACCAGTCTAATGGCCAGGGTTATAACCAGGCATCCATAGGGACCGTACCCATGAGTTAACCAGTCTAATGGCCAGGGTTATAACCAGGCATCCATAGGGAGCGTACCCATGAGTTAACCAGTCTAATGGCCAGGGTTATAACCAGGCATCCATAGGGAGCGTACCCATGAGTTAACCAGTCTAATTGCCAGGGTTATTACCAGGCATCCATAGTGAGCGTACCCATGAGTTAACCAGTCTAATGGCCAGGGTTATAACCAGGCATCAATAGCGAGCGTACCCATGAGTTAACCAGTCTAATTGCCAGGGTTGTAGGTGCCACGCCCATTCTATTCGTTCTATTTCTATGGGAGTCTATGATACTAGACCAGTGGTATCTCTATGACGTCCTCCTCGATGATCTCCCCCTGTGGCACCACCACGTGGGCATTGGGATCCCTCTTACACTGGAGGTCAGAGAAGGGGCTGAGCCAGGATGGGGAGAAGGGCCCTCCAAATGCTGACTTCATGGCCTCCCAGCACGAAGTCTTCTCCCACCTGGCCTGCTCCCCCTTCAGACGCTCGATGCCCTGGACAGAGAGAGAGAACACAGTGAGCTGTAGACAGAGGGACTGAATCAAACATTTAATCATTTAGGGGGTCAAAATGTTCACTTAGTCATGCATTGGTTTCAATGGGAGAGAAAGTGAAAATGGTTTCCTGAACCCAGATGAACTCCCCTTGGACTAACATGCAGGCTCAATGGAGAATCCGTGGGTGTGGAAACCAGGCCATACTATTCTGAGAAGGCATGGACACTGACAGTGTGGTCTTTTCCTATGTGTTGGTGAAGTTGGCACAAAAAAACACTGCAGTGAACAGACTCCAGGCTAATTATGTCAATAAAAGACATCCATGCATCCCGGGTCTTAAACATAAACCTATAATGACTCAGGAGACAATAAGAAACGTTCAGAAAACACATGCATGATGCTTTGTTGTTTCAGGAAACTCATTCATTCCACAGTAACGTTAAGTGTGTACAGCACGACAAAAATGTAAGTTGCCTCCATTCTGTCTGTTGCAGGCTTACCTCCAATCCCATACCATTCAGATAGCAGCAAGTCTGACAGCCTCAGGGCTCAGAGAGACAGTTAAAAGCTTCACTAGAAGTGGTAGGAGACACATCAGTAACCAAAGCCAATGCAGAGTGAGGATAGATATACAGTGGATTGCGAAAGTATTCACCCCCCTTGGCATTTTTACTATGTTGTTGCCTTACAACTTGGAATTAAAACCGATTTTTTGGGGGGGTTTGTATCATTTGATTTACACAACATGCCTACCGCTTTGAAGATGCAAATAATTTTTCTTGTGAAACAAACAAGAAATAAGAAAAACTGAAAACTTGAGCGTGCATAACTATTCACCCCCCAAATAAAAATCCATTTAAATTACAGGTTGTAATGCAACAAAATAGGGGGCTGAATACTTTTGCAAGGCACTGTAGGTGCATGCATACAAACACCTATTGCAATGACACAATATAACAGTTCCTTGGAGAAAGATCATTAATATGGACATGAAAAAAATAACAGCTTTATTAAACAAATCGGAAATATTTATTATTTCTCTGCGTCAGTGTTGAAAAATATCAGTAACATGTCAGTAAAAAAAAAAAAAAAAGAACCATCTGTGTTAGGTCTTCACAGGCAAGACATGCGCCACAGCAGTGTCAGGTCGAATCCCAAATGGCACCCTATTACATTTACATTTTAGTCATTTAGCAGACGCTCTTATCCAGAGCGACTTACAGGAGCAATTAGGGTTAAGTGCCTTGCTCAAGGGCACATCGACAGATTTTTCACCTAGTCGGCTCGGGGATTAGAACCAGCGACCTTTCGGTTACTGGCACAACGCTCTTAACCAACTAAGATACCTGCCGCCTATTCCCTATATAGTGCACTACTTTAGACCAGGGTCCATAGGGCTATAGTCATAAGTAGTGCACTATATTAGGGAATAGGGTGCCATTTTGGGATGCATCCTCAGTTAGGTTACAGTCCTACTCAACAACCATCCATTCAAACTAAAACAGAATAAAACAGAAAGTAAAGAAAGATGCAGGAGAAGAACAATCCATTATCAACAGAGATTGAAAGAGATGTTTAGTCCAGGCTTAATCTGTGTCTGGGAAACCGGCCCAATTAAGTTTTTTTCAAGCATACAAAAGATCACACAAGAGAAAGTAAAACTTTATAAACTCCACTGATAGATACATCTCAGGAAAAGTGCATATTTGTCATGACTCATGATGTGTAACCAGCTTGACATATTTTGATGTTGATATTCAAGTAAAATTACTACTGCATAATCAGTTTTTGTTGGTTAATATTTTAGAATTTTACTTTGCAAAATATATTTGAACTGTTAAGTTAATTTTGTGAATCACTACTTCCCTCTGGTTTCCACGTCTCCTGAATAACTCAAAATTAAGTTTCATTCCAACATAAAAACGTATATTCTGGAGAAACTACAGAATACAAAATCGTCTTTTTCAAGTGCTTGGGTGATTGAGAACTATGCTGAATTTGGCACACATAGAAACTAGAAAGCAGGATCAATGAGTTACCGGAAACTTTCACACATGTAATATTCTGAAACAACTCCATGTTTTCTTGTTCCTAAAGAAGGATAAAACTTGAAAGTGGCGGCATGATATGCTGTAACTTTAACTTTCTTTATACACAAGAAAATATGAGTGTTTAACAAAGTAAGATGGCTAACCTACTGATCCTCAACACCCTATACTTCCACCTGGCTTTAAAAGCCTCTCAAACGGTCAACTGTACAGGCCTAGTGAAAAGACAATATGTGTTCCCTGTGCTGGGTTAGTCATGTATCAGAGAAGAATCACAAGGCAGGAGGGAGGGGTTTAGTTTTGACTGACAGGAGGACGGAAGGTAGCCTGAGTGCCAGATAGTTTTTGTGCTATTATGCCCACTCCTGACAAACTGGCACTCAAGCTAGAACTGGGGAGAGAGGGGAGACACGGAGGGGAGAGACGAGAGACACAGAGGGGAGAGACGAGAGACACAGAGGGGAGAGAGGAGAGAAACAGAGGGGAGAGAGGAGAGAACAGAGGGGAGAGAGGAGAGAACAGAGGGGAGACACGGAGGGGAGAGAGGAGAGACACAGAGGGGAGACACGGAGGGGAGAGAGGAGAGAACAGAGGGGAGACACAGAGGGGAGAGAGGAGAGAACAGAGGGGAGACACGGAGGGGAGAGAGGAGAGACACGGAGGGGAGAGACACAGAGGGGAGAGAGGAGAGACACGGAGGGGAGAGACGAGAGATACGGAGGGGAGAGAGACGGAGGGGAGAGAGACGGAGGGGAGAGAGACGGAGGGGAGAGAGACGGAGGGGAGAGAGGAGAGACACAGAGGGGAGAGAGACGGAGGGGAGAGAGACGGAGGGGAGAGAGACGGAGGGGAGAGAGACGGAGGGGGGAGAGGAGAGACACAGAGGGGAGAGAGACACAGAGGGGAGAGAGACGGAGGGGAGAGAGACGGAGGGGAGAGAGGAGAGAGACGGAGGGGAGAGAGACGGAGGGGAGAGAGACGGAGGGGAGAGAGACGGAGGGGAGAGAGGAGAGACACAGAGGGGAGAGAGACGGAGGGAAAAGTGATTCAGAAAAACAAAACAAATCAACAACATTCATAAGAGTTAAAACAAGTTTGAAAGTTTTAGAATATATATTTTTCTCTGCAACTCCACTTCACTTTTGTTCCCAAGCAACATAAAAACAAAAAACAAAATGTGGCAATTTAAAAAGCACGATCGATAAATTGTTCAGAGTTAGAGGGATTCCAATCCCGTTCAGCATTGTGAAGGAGTGCTGGGGAGGAGAGTCAGGGTGAGGTGGTGGAGGAATGGAGCGGTGTTAACACCTCTGTCTCAGAGTCTGCTTCCCCCCCGGGTGGCTATGCTCAGACCACATACTGGTAGGATTCAGCCTTCCCATGGGCCCTCCCAGATCGGGTCAACGGGATAAACCAGAACATGGAGAAGGGGTGTCCAAATACCGCCTTCATGTTCATCCACTTAGTTTTTTTTGCCCATCTTCTCTCCTCCTTTTTCAACTGTTCTATGCCCTGAAAACGAGAGACAACCAAACTTCAGTGTAATGTGTGTGTACTGTGAACCAATCAAACTACTTCCTCCCTGACTGTCATTATAATAACTGACGAATCACAGGACACCCTTTGATTTTTCCTTTTGATTTAAAACCTCTTTCACTCTAAAGTCAGGACGTGGCTTAAGCTATGACTACCTGAGCACAGACAACAGACTAAATGTCCATAGACTAATGTGCTGACTAAATGTCCATAGACTAATGTACTGACTAAATGTCCATAGACTAATGTGTTGACTAAATGTCCATAGACTAATGTACTGACTAAATGTCCATAGACTAATGTACTGACTAAATGTCCATAGACTAATGTGTTGACTAAATGTCCATAGACTAATGTGTTGACTAAATGTGTTGACTAAATGTCCATAGACTAATGTACTGACTAAATGTGTTGACTAAATGTCCATAGACTAACGGAAAGCATTCAGACCCCTTAACTTTTCCACATTTTGTTACGTTACAGCGTTATTCTAAAATTAATTAAATTGTTTTTTTCCTCATCAATCTACACACAATACCCCATAATGACAAAGCAAAAACTGGTTTTTAGAATTTTCTCCCCAATAAATAAATAAAATAAAAACTGAAATTTCACATTCACATAAGTATTCAGACCCTTTACTCAGTACTTTGTTGAAGCACCTTTGGCAGCGATTCCACCCTCGAGTCTTCTTGGGTATCACACTACAAGCTTGGCACACCTGTATTTGGGGAGTTTCTCCCATTCTTCTCTGCAGATCCTCTCAAGCTCTGTCAGGTTGGATGGGGAGCGTCGCTGCACAGCTATCTTCAGGTCTCTCCAGAGATGTTGGATCGGGTTCAAGTCCGGGCTCTGGCTGGGCCACTCAAGGACATTCAGAGACTTGTCCCGAAGCCACTCCTGCGTTGTCTTGGCTGTGTGCTTAGGGTCGTTGTCCTGTTGGAAGGTGAACCTTCACCCCAGTCTGAGGTCCTGAGCGCTCTGGAACAGGTTTTCATCAAGGATCTCTGTACTTTGCTCCGTTCATCTTTCCCTCGATCCTGACTCGTCTCCCAGTCCCTACCGCTGAAAAACATCCCCACAGCATGATGCTGCCACCACCATGCTTCACCGTAGGGATGGTGCCAGGTTTCCTCCAGACGTGACGCTTGGCATTTAGGCCAAAGAGTTCAATCTTTGTTTCATCAGACCAGAGAATCTTTTTTCTCATGGACTGAGAGTCTTTAGGTGCCTTTTGGGAAACGCCAAGTGGGCTGTCATGTGCCTTTTACTGAGGAGTGGCTTCCGTCTGGCCACTCTACCATACAGGCCTGATTGGTGGAGTCCTGCAGAGATGGTTGTCCTTCTGGAAGGTTGTCCCATCTCCACAGAGGAACTCTGGAGCTCTGTCAGAGTGACCATTGGGTTCTTGGTCACCTCCCTGACCAAGGCCCTTCTCCCCCGATTACTCAGTTTGGCTGGGCGGCCAGCTCTAGGAAGAGTATTGGTGGTTCCAAACTTCTTCCATTTAAGAATGATGGAGGCCACTGTGTTCTTGGGGACCTTCAATGCTGCAGAAAAGTTTTTGTACCCTTCCCCAGATCTGTGCCTCGAAACAATCCTGTCTCGGAGCTCTACGGACAATTCCTTCGACCTCGTGGCTTGGTTTTTGCTCTGACATGCACTGTCAACTGTGGGACCTTATATAGACAGGTGTGTGCCTTTCCAAATCATGTCCAAGCGATTGATTTTACCACAGGTGGACTCCAATCAAGTTGTAGAAACATCTCAAGGATGTTCAATGGAAACAGGATGCACCTGAGCTCAATTTCGAGGCTCATAGCAAAGGGTCTGAATACTTATGTAAATAAGGTATTTCTGTTGGTGTTTTTTTTTTATGAGGAAAACAAATAATTTAATCCATTGTAGAATAAGGCTGTAATGTAATGAAAAAGTCAAGGGGTCTGAACACTTTCCGAATGCACTGTATTGACTAAATGTCAATACACTGTATACTGAGGTCTAATGAACATCATTCCCCACTTCTGAGGCTCCATGAGAGAGAATACAGCCATATAAATGTTGTCTATTTCTAGGAATACAACCTCGCCCTAACTGTGTAACCTAGCCAACCTAGCCCTAACTACCCAACCTAGCCCTAACTACACAATCAGGCCTGAAGTTGCAGACAAAAAGATATTAGAGCAAGAAAGCAGAGTTAGTTTAGTTAAGAGTTTTAAAGCACATACATAGAAGAACACACAGAGAGATCTACAGTCTACTCACTACATGGTTTATGATGCTACAACAGAGGAAACGGATCCTCTCACACAGATACATGGACACGTTTCTTCATACTTGCTGACAGCAAACTCAACAGAGCATCAGCAAGCCTTGGCTGAATTTCATGTTCAAGTTTCAAGTTGAAGATTTCCTTTATATAGGAAAATCACTGTTACTGTAGAAACAAGACTAGACTCATAACTCCCACGAGGAGATGATCCAACTACAAGCAGAGCCTTTTATATACACACTCTCAGACACTAACTTCCACTTAAGTCCAATTTTCAGGAGACTAAGTGAACATTTTAGTAAGTGGAAGTTAGGGATTCACCTCTTTGAGGGTAAGCTGTTGTAGAGAGGTTAAGGTTCTTAGGTCATACATACAGTAGATAAGCACCAAAGCAACAGCAGTGGGGAGCAGACTAGGCTTAAATACACAGGTCAAATACTTGAGGTGCACTTGATTAAGTTTGCCTGTCCAATGTAATAGACCCAGCTGAAATGCCAATGGAATAGTCATGAGTGCAAACTCCACCCTGCACATCAGTCAAGCTAAATAAAGCACACCTAAAGCATTTGACATAACATTACGTATTTAATCCAGGTCTGATGAAGAGGAGGTGAAACACAGGAGAGAGGAGCATGGTGGTCTACTACTTACCGTCTCATCTGTACAGATGGAATGGACCTGAGTCCCGAACATCACGGAGGTGAAGAGGAGGAAGAGGAGGGCCTCAAAGCACAGGAGGATGAGGAGGATGACGGTCGCAGGAGGTGAGAAGGAACTGCACTCTGGGAGTTGGAGTTCAGGAGGGAGGGAGGGGGAGGGAGGGAGGGAGGGGAACACATTTACACTCACGGCACAGTGAAAGCAACATTTCTAGACGGGCTGATGTGGTCTAGGCAGCTATATGCTGGATGCTAAGCATATCGTACATCACAGTCTTTTCAGATAGATGACTGGAACAAATGGCAAAAGGTGCATAAAGTTGTCGGAATTCAGATATGACGTCATTGTTTTAGCACTACCTACAGTTTTTAAACTACGGCAGGTGACGTGGATCAATGTGCCAATAAATCAGCACAATCTACTTTTGGGGGTTTTCAAATTGGCAGTGTCTTGGAGCTAGAACTGAGATCATGTATACTGTGATGCCGAGAAACGGAGAGCAACGTACAATACGGAGAACTGAGCCAACAAGGCATTAGTGGTAAGTACATCGGGGCGGCCATCTTTATGGACCTCCTCTATTGATTGTATGAGATTGAGAATGTTGCATTGTGTGACAAGTGGTTTTAACTGTTGATTGCATCCACATTACAAAGAATTATGGTATGAACAAACGCTAAATAGGAATGACGTTTCTCAGCATAGAAGAGTGAGCATCAAAGTGCACGAACAACATGCAGAGTTGAATCACACACAGACAGTCATACACTAACTGAGCAACATAGTGTGTATCTCTGCAGCACTGCAGTGACTATGTGGAAACGAGGGGACTCCATATTCCCTTTGAGTGCCTGGATCTAAACAACCTTCACAGAACTACTGAAACACAGTGACCAACAGAACTACTGAAACACAGTGACCAACAGAACTACTGAAACACAGTGACCAACAGAACTACTGAAACACAGTGCCCAACAGAACTACTGAAACACAGTGACCAACAGAACTACTGAAACACAGTGCCCAACAGAACTACTGAAACACAGTAACCAACAGAACTACTGAAACACAGTAACCAACAGAACTACTGAAACACAGTAACCAACAGAACTACTGAAACACAGTAACCAACAGAACTACTGAACACAGTGCCCAACAGAACTACTGAACACAGTGCCCAAAAGAACTACTGAAACACAGTGCCCAACATAACTACTGTACACAGTGACCAACAGAACTACTGAAACACAGTAACCAACAGAACTACTGAACACAGTGCCCAAAAGAACTACTGAAACACAGTGCCCAACATAACTACTGTACACAGTGACCAACAGAACTACTGAAACACAGTGACCAACAGAACTACTGAAACACAGTGCCCAACAGAACTACTGAAACACAGTGCCCAACAGAACTACTGTACACAGTGCCCAACAGAACTACTGAAACACAGTAACCAACAGAACTACTGAAACACAGTGCCCAACAGAACTACTGAAACACAGTGCCCAACAGAACTACTGTACACAGTGCCCAACAGAACTACTGAAACACAGTAACCAACAGAACTACTGAAACACAGTGCCCAACAGAACTACTGTACACAGTAACCAACATAACTACTGAAACACAGTGCCCAACAGAACTACTGTACACAGTGCCCAACAGAACTACTGTACACAGTGACCAACAGAACTACTGAACACAGTGCCCAACAGAACTACTGAACACAGTGCCCAACAGAACTACTGAAACACAGTGCCCAACAGAACTACTGAAACACAGTGCCCAACAGAACTACTGAAACACAGTGACCAACAGAACTACTGAACACAGTGACCAACAGAACTACTGAACACAGTGACCAACAGAACTACTGAACACAGTGACCAACAGAACTACTGAACACAGTGACCAACAGAACTACTGAACACAGTGACCAACAGAACTACTGAACACAGTGACCAACAGAACTACTGAAACACAGTGCCCAACAGAACTACTGAAACACAGTGCCCAACAGAACTACTATACACAGTGCCAGTGACCAACAGAACTACTGAACACAGTGACCAACAGAACTACTGAAACACAGTGACCAACAGAACTACTGAACACAGTGACCAACAGAACTACTGAAACATAGTGACCAACATAACTACTGTACACAGTAACCAACAGAACTACTGTACACAGTGACCAACAGAACTACTGAAACACAGTGACCAACAGAACTACTGAACACAGTGACCAACAGAACTACTGTACACAGTGACCAACATAACTACTGAAACATAGTGACCAACATAACTACTGTACACAGTAACCAACAGAACTACTGTACACAGTGACCAACAGAACTACTGAAACACAGTAACCAACAGAACTACTGTACACAGTGACCAACATAACTACTGAAACATAGTGACCAACATAACTACTGTACACAGTAACCAACAGAACTACTGTACACAGTGACCAACATAACTACTGAAACACAGTGACCAACAGAACTACTGAAACACAGTAACCAACAGAACTACTGAAACACAGTGACCAACAGAACTACTGTACACAGTGCCCAACAGAACTACTGAAACACAGTGCCCAACAGAACTACTGAAACACAGTAACCAACAGAACTACTGAAACACAGTGCCCAACAGAACTACTGTACACAGTAACCAACAGAACTACTGTACACAGTGCAGTGACCAACAGAACTACTGAACACAGTAACCAACAGAACTACTGTACACAGTAACCAACAGAACTACTGAAACACAGTGCCCAACAGAACTACTGTACACAGTGACCAACAGAACTACTGTACAGTGCCAGTGACCAACAGAACTACTGTACACAGTAACCAACAGAACTACTGTACACAGTGACCAACAGAACTACTGTACACAGTGACCAACAGAACTACTGAACACAGTGACCAACAGAACTACTGAACACAGTGCCCAACAGAACTACTGAACCACAGTGCCCAACAGAACTACTGTACACAGTGACCAACAGAACTACTGAACACAGTGACCAACAGAACTACTGAACACAGTGCCCAACAGAACTACTGAACCACAGTGCCCAACAGAACTACTGTACACAGTGCCCAACAGAACTACTGTACACAGTGACCAACAGAACTACTGTACACAGTAACCAACAGAACTACTGTACACAGTAACCAACAGAACTACTGTACACAGTAACCAACAGAACTATTGTACACAGTAACCAACAGAACTACTGTACACAGTAACCAACAGAACTACTGTACACAGTAACCAACAGAACTACTGTACACAGTAACCAACAGAACTATTGTACACAGTAACCAACAGAACTACTGTACACAGTAACCAACAGAACTACTGAACACAGTAACCAACAGAACTATTGTACACAGTAACCAACAGAACTACTGTACACAGTAACCAACATAACTACTGAAACACAGTAACCAACAGAACTACTGTACACAGTAACCAACATAACTACTGAAACACAGTGACCAACAGAACTACTGAAACACAGTGCCCAACAGAACTACTGAAACACAGTGCCCAACATAACTACTGAAACACAGTGACCAACAGAACTACTGTACACAGTAACCAACAGAACTACTGAAACACAGTGCCCAACAGAACTACTGAAACACAGTAACCAACAGAACTACTGAAACACAGTGCCCAACAGAACTACTGTACACAGTGACCAACAGAACTACTGAACACAGTGACCAACAGAACTACTGTACACAGTGCCCAACAGAACTACTGAAACACAGTAACCAACAGAACTACTGAAACACAGTAACCAACAGAACTACTGAAACACAGTGACCAACAGAACTACTGAAACACAGTGCCCAACAGAACTACTGAAACACAGTAACCAACAGAACTACTGAACACAGTGCCCAACAGAACTACTGTACACAGTGCCCAACAGAACTACTGAAACACAGTAACCAACAGAACTACTGAAACACAGTAACCAACAGAACTACTGAAACACAGTAACCAACAGAACTACTGTACACAGTAACCAACAGAACTACTGTACACAGTAACCAACAGAACTACTGAAACACAGTGCCCAACAGAACTACTGAAACACAGTGCCCAACAGAACTACTGTACACAGTAACCAACATAACTACTGTACACAGTGCCCAACAGAACTACTGTACACAGTAACCAACAGAACTACTGTACACAGTGACCAACAGAACTACTGAAACACAGTGACCAACAGAACTACTGTACACAGTAACCAACAGAACTACTGTACACAGTGACCAACAGAACTACTGAACACAGTGCCCAACAGAACTACTGTACACAGTGACCAACAGAACTACTGAAACACAGTAACCAACAGAACTACTGAAACACAGTAACCAACAGAACTACTGAAACACAGTGCCCAACAGAACTACTGAAACACAGTAACCAACAGAACTACTGAAACACAGTAACCAACAGAACTACTGAAACACAGTAACCAACAGAACTACTGAAACACAGTGACCAACAGAACTACTGAACACAGTAACCAACAGAACTACTGAAACACAGTAACCAACAGAACTACTGAAACACAGTAACCAACAGAACTACTGAAACACAGTAACCAACAGAACTACTGAAACACAGTAACCAACAGAACTACTGAAACACAGTAACCAACAGAACTACTGAAACACAGTAACCAACAGAACTACTGAAACACAGTGACCAACAGAACTACTGAAACACAGTAACCAACAGAACTACTGAAACACAGTGCCCAACAGAACTACTGAACACAGTGCCCAACAGAACTACTGTACACAGTGACCAACAGAACTACTGAAACACAGTAACCAACAGAACTACTGAAACACAGTAACCAACAGAACTACTGTACACAGTAACCAACAGAACTACTGTACACAGTAACCAACAGAACTACTGAAACACAGTGCCCAACAGAACTACTGAAACACAGTGCCCAACAGAACTACTGTACACAGTAACCAACATAACTACTGTACACAGTGCCCAACAGAACTACTGTACACAGTAACCAACAGAACTACTGTACACAGTGACCAACAGAACTACTGAAACACAGTAACCAACATAACTACTGTACACAGTGCCCAACAGAACTACTGTACACAGTAACCAACAGAACTACTGTACACAGTGACCAACAGAACTACTGAAACACAGTGACCAACAGAACTACTGTACACAGTAACCAACAGAACTACTGAAACACAGTGCCCAACAGAACTACTGAACACAGTGCCCAACATAACTACTGTACACAGTGACCAACAGAACTACTGAAACACAGTAACCAACAGAACTACTAAAACACAGTGACCAACAGAACTACTGTACACAGTAACCAACAGAACTACTGAAACACAGTGCCCAACAGAACTACTGAACACAGTGCCCAACAGAACTACTGTACACAGTAACCAACAGAACTACTGTACACAGTAACCAACAGAACTACTGAAACACAGTGCCCAACAGAACTACTGAACACAGTGCCCAACAGAACTACTGTACACAGTAACCAACAGAACTACTGTACACAGTAACCAACAGAACTACTGAAACACAGTGCCCAACAGAACTACTGAAACACAGTGCCCAACAGAACTACTGTACACAGTAACCAACATAACTACTGTACACAGTGCCCAACAGAACTACTGTACACAGTAACCAACAGAACTACTGTACACAGTGACCAACAGAACTACTGAAACACAGTGACCAACAGAACTACTGTACACAGTAACCAACAGAACTACTGTACACAGTGCCCAACAGAACTACTGTACACAGTGCCCAACAGAACTACTGAAACACAGTGCCCAACAGAACTACTGAAACACAGTGACCAACAGAACTACTGAAACAAAGTAACCAACAGAACTACTGAAACACAGTGCCCAACAGAACTACTGTACACAGTGCCCAACAGAACTACTGAAACACAGTAACCAACAGAACTACTGAAACACAGTAACCAACAGAACTACTGAAACACAGTGCCAGTGACCAACAGAACTACTGAAACACAGTGACCAACAGAACTACTGTACACAGTAACCAACAGAACTACTGAAACACAGTAACCAACAGAACTACTGTACACAGTAACCAACAGAACTACTGAAACACAGTGCCCAACAGAACTACTGAAACACAGTGACCAACAGAACTACTGTACACAGTAACCAACAGAACTACTGAAACACAGTAACCAACAGAACTACTGTACACAGTAACCAACAGAACTACTGAAACACAGTGCAGTGACCAACAGAACTACTGTACACAGTAACCAACAGAACTACTGTACACAGTGACCAACAGAACTACTGAAACACAGTGACCAACAGAACTACTGTACACAGTGCCCAACAGAACTACTGAACACAGTGACCAACAGAACTACTGTACACAGTAACCAACAGAACTACTGAAACACAGTAACCAACAGAACTACTGAAACACAGTGACCAACAGAACTACTGAAACACAGTGCCCAACAGAACTACTGAAACACAGTGCCCAACAGAACTACTGAAACACAGTGACCAACAGAACTACTGAAACACAGTGCCCAACAGAACTACTGTACACAGTGCCCAACAGAACTACTGTACACAGTAACCAACAGAACTACTGTACACAGTGACCAACAGAACTACTGAAACACAGTGACCAACAGAACTACTGTACACAGTAACCAACAGAACTACTGTACACAGTGCCCAACAGAACTACTGTACACAGTGCCCAACAGAACTACTGTACACAGTGCCCAACAGAACTACTGAAAAACACAGTGCCCAACAGAACTACTGAAACACAGTGCCCAACAGAACTACTGTACACAGTAACCAACATAACTACTGTACACAGTAACCAACATAACTACTGAAACAGTGCCCAACAGAACTACTGTACACAGTGCCCAACAGAACTACTGTACACAGTGCCCAACAGAACTACTGAACACAGTGCCCAACAGAACTACTGAAACACAGTGCCCAACAGAACTACTGAACACAGTGCCCAACAGAACTACTGAACACAGTGACCAACAGAACTACTGAACACAGTGCCCAACAGAACTACTGAACACAGTGCCCAACAGAACTACTGAAACACAGTGCCCAACAGAACTACTGAAACACAGTGACCAACAGAACTACTGTACACAGTGACCAACAGAACTACTGTACACAGTGCCCAACAGAACTACTGTACACAGTGCCCAACAGAACTACTGAAACACAGTGCCCAACAGAACTACTGAAACACAGTGCCCAACAGAACTACTGAAACACAGTGACCAACAGAACTACTGAAACACAGTGACCAACAGAACTACTGAAACACAGTGCCCAACAGAACTACTGAAACACAGTGCCCAACAGAACTACTGTACACAGTGCCCAACAGAACTACTGTACACAGTGCCCAACAGAACTACTGTACACAGTGCCCAACAGAACTACTGAAACACAGTGCCCAACAGAACTACTGAAACACAGTGCCCAACAGAACTACTGTACACAGTAACCAACATAACTACTGAAACACAGTGCCCAACAGAACTACTGTACACAGTGCCCAACAGAACTACTGTACACAGTGCCCAACAGAACTACTGAACACAGTGCCCAACAGAACTACTGAAACACAGTGCCCAACAGAACTACTGAACACAGTGACCAACAGAACTACTGAACACAGTGACCAACAGAACTACTGAACACAGTGCCCAACAGAACTACTGAACACAGTGCCCAACAGAACTACTGAAACACAGTGCCCAACAGAACTACTGAAACACAGTGACCAACAGAACTACTGTACACAGTGACCAACAGAACTACTGAACACAGTGCCCAACAGAACTACTGAACACAGTGCCCAACAGAACTACTGAAACACAGTGCCCAACAGAACTACTGAAACACAGTGACCAACAGAACTACTGAACACAGTGACCAACAGAACTACTGAACACAGTGACCAACAGAACTACTGAACACAGTGACCAACAGAACTACTGAACACAGTGACCAACAGAACTACTGAACACAGTGACCAACAGAACTACTGAACACAGTGACCAACAGAACTACTGAAACACAGTGCCCAACAGAACTACTGAAACACAGTGCCCAACAGAACTACTATACACAGTGCCAGTGACCAACAGAACTACTGAACACAGTGACCAACAGAACTACTGAAACACAGTGACCAACAGAACTACTGAACACAGTGACCAACAGAACTACTGAAACACAGTGCCCAACAGAACTACTGTACACAGTAACCAACATAACTACTGAAACACAGTGCCCAACAGAACTACTGAAACACAGTGCCCAACAGAACTACTGTACACAGTGCCCAACAGAACTACTGTACACAGTGCCCAACAGAACTACTGAACACAGTGCCCAACAGAACTACTGAACACAGTGACCAACAGAACTACTGAACACAGTGACCAACAGAACTACTGAACACAGTGCCCAACAGAACTACTGAACACAGTGCCCAACAGAACTACTGAAACACAGTGCCCAACAGAACTACTGAAACACAGTGACCAACAGAACTACTGAAACACAGTGACCAACAGAACTACTGAACACAGTGCCCAACAGAACTACTGAACACAGTGCCCAACAGAACTACTGAAACACAGTGCCCAACAGAACTACTGAAACACAGTGCCCAACAGAACTACTGAACACAGTGACCAACAGAACTACTGAACACAGTGACCAACAGAACTACTGAACACAGTGACCAACAGAACTACTGAACACAGTGACCAACAGAACTACTGAACACAGTGACCAACAGAACTACTGAACACAGTGACCAACAGAACTACTGAAACACAGTGCCCAACAGAACTACTGAAACACAGTGCCCAACAGAACTACTATACACAGTGCCAGTGACCAACAGAACTACTGAACACAGTGACCAACAGAACTACTGAAACACAGTGACCAACAGAACTACTGAACACAGTGACCAACAGAACTACTGTACACAGTAACCAACAGAACTACTGTACCCAGTGCCCAACAGAACTACTGTACCCAGTGCAGTGCCCAACAGAAGAACAGAACTACTGTACACAGTGACCAACAGAACTACTGTACACAGTAACCAACAGAACTACTGTACACAGTGCAGTATCCAACAGAACTAGTGTACACAGTGACCAACATAACTACTGTACACAGTGACCAACAGAACTACTGTACACAGTGACCAACAGAACTACTGTACACAGTGACCAACAGAACTACTGAAACACAGTGACCAACAGAACTACTGTACACAGTGACCAACAGAACTACTGAAACACAGTGACCAACAGAACTACTGTACACAGTGACCAACAGAACTACTGAAACACAGTGACCAACAGAACTACTGTACACAGTGACCAACAGAACTACTGTACACAGTAACCAACAGAACTACTGAAACACAGTAACCAACAGAACTACTGTACACAGTAACCAACAGAACTACTGAAACACAGTGCCCAACAGAACTACTGAAACACAGTGCCCAACAGAACTACTGTACACAGTAACCAACAGAACTACTGAAACACAGTGCCCAACAGAACTACTCTACACAGTAACCAACAGAACTACTGTACACAGTAACCAACAGAACTACTGTACACAGTAACCAACAGAACTACTGTACACAGTGCCAGTGACCAACAGAACTACTGTACACAGTGCCAGTGACCAACAGAACTACTGTACAGTGCCAGTGACCAACAGAACTACTGTACACAGTGACCAACAGAACTACTGTACACAGTGCCCAACAGAACTACTCTACACAGTAACCAACAGAACTACTGTACACAGTGACCAACAGAACTACTGTACACAGTGACCAACAGAACTACTGTACACAGTAACCAACAGAACTACTGAAACACAGTAACCAACAGAACTACTGTACACAGTAACCAACAGAACTACTGTACACAGTAACCAACAGAACTACTGTACACAGTGCCAGTGACCAACAGAACTACTGTACACAGTGCCAGTGACCAACAGAACTACTGTACAGTGCCAGTGACCAACAGAACTACTGTACACAGTGACCAACAGAACTACTGTACACAGTGCCCAACAGAACTACTCTACACAGTAACCAACAGAACTACTGTACACAGTGACCAACAGAACTACTGTACACAGTGACCAACAGAACTACTGTACACAGTAACCAACATAACTACTGTACACAGTGCCAGTGACCAACAGAACTACTGTACACAGTGCCAGTGACCAACAGAACTACTGTACACAGTGCCAGTGACCAACAGAACTACTCTACACAGTAACCAACAGAACTACTGTACACAGTGACCAACAGAACTACTGTACACAGTGACCAACAGAACTACTGTACACAGTAACCAACATAACTACTGTACACAGTGCCAGTGACCAACATAACTACTGTACACAGTGCCAGTGACCAACAGAACTACTGTACACAGTGCCAGTGACCAACAGAACTACTCTACACAGTAACCAACAGAACTACTGTACACAGTGACCAACAGAACTACTGTACACAGTGACCAACAGAACTACTGTACACAGTGCCAGTGACCAACAGAACTACTGTACACAGTGCCAGTGACCAACAGAACTACTGTACACAGTGCCAGTGACCAACAGAACTACTGTACACAGTGCCAGTGACCAACAGAACTACTCTACACAGTAACCAACAGAACTACTGTACACAGTGACCAACAGAACTACTGTACACAGTGACCAACAGAACTACTGTACACAGTAACCAACATAACTACTGTACACAGTGCCAGTGACCAACATAACTACTGTACACAGTGCCAGTGACCAACAGAACTACTGTACACAGTGCCAGTGACCAACAGAACTACTCTACACAGTAACCAACAGAACTACTGTACACAGTGACCAACAGAACTACTGTACACAGTGACCAACAGAACTACTGTACACAGTGCCAGTGACCAACAGAACTACTGTACACAGTGCCAGTGACCAACAGAACTACTGTACACAGTGCCAGTGACCAACAGAACTACTGTACACAGTGCCAGTGACCAACAGAACTACTGTACACAGTGCAGTGCCAGTGACCAAAAGTAATACCTAGTGTCAGGAAGTATAGGACGTCAAACTAAAAAGGAGTGTCCTGTCCTTTATGACTTCACTAGAGGCAGATCAACTAGTAGAGTAACTTGGAACACTTAACCAGAGACCATCGTCAGGGTTGAGAGGAGCTGATTGAAAAATCATTGTGTTATCGTGAGATGTAGATCAAACCAATGAGCAGCCAGGTTTTTAAAAAAAGGTCAAAACGACTTACTTGTCCAATCATCTTCAAAGCAGTAGAGGAAGTGGAAGACCACCATCACCAGAGAGTGGAGAGAGATGAGTGCAATGTACATCTGGAACAAAAGAGACTCACGGTAAGACAGTGTCAAGTGTCAACGTTGTCACGCAAACTGGAAGTCACTTTCAGGGCATTTGACAACCCAAAACATCTTAATCCACACCTTTCCCGATATAGGAAACGCGTATTGGCAAATCCATAAGCTACATTTGCTGAAGGTGTAATGGTGTCTTACGGAATACGTAAACTACAGTATGGAATGTCCCAGTATGTTACAGTATGCAACGGTACGTACTGTGAAGAGCACAAAGTACTTCCGGTTGTTCTCTCCCACACAGTTGTTCACCCAGGGACAGTGGTGGTCCATCTTCCTGATGCAGCGCATGCACACACTAGTATGGAGGGGAAAACAAATGAATAACAACAACACAGTCCCATGGTTCTCAGCAAGACGTGCTAAAGTCAGTGTTCAGCAGACAGTCTGCCTCAGGTAACTGGTGGTGCTAAAGTCAAAGCAGACAGTCTGCCTCAGGTAACTGGTGGTGCTAAAGTCAAAGTGTTCAGCAGACAGTCTGCCTCAGGTAACTGGTGGTGCTAAAGTCAAAGTGTTCAGCAGACAGTCTGCCTCAGGTAACTGGTGGTGCTAAAGTCAAAGTGTTCAGCAGACAGTCTGCCTCAGGTAACTGGTGGTGCTAAAGTCAAAATGTTCAGCAGACAGTCTGCCTCAGGTAACTGGTGGTGCTAAAGTCAAAGTGTTCAGCAGACAGTCTGCCTCAGGTAACTGGTGGTGCTAAAGTCAAAGCAGACAGTCTGCCTCAGGTAACTGGTGGTGCTAAAGTCAAAGCAGACAGTCTGCCTCAGGTAACTGGTGGTGCTAAAGTCAAAGCAGACAGTCTGCCTCAGGTAACTGGTGGTGCTAAAGTCAAAGCAGACAGTCTGCCTCAGGTAACTGGTGATGCTAAAGTCAAAGTGTTCAGCAGACAGTCTGCCTCAGGTAACTGGTGGTGCTAAAGTCAAAGCAGACAGTCTGCCTCAGGTAACTGGTGGTGCTAAAGTCAAAGTGTTCAGCAGACAGTCTGCCTCAGGTAACTGGTGATGCTAAAGTCAAAGCAGACAGTCTGCCTCAGGTAACTGGTGGTGCTAAAGTCAAAGCAGACAGTCTGCCTCAGGTAACTGGTGGTGCTAAAGTCAAAGCAGACAGTCTGCCTCAGGTAACTGGTGATGCTGAAGTCAGTGTTCAGCAGAGAGTCTGCCTCAGGCAACTGATGGTGCTAAAGTCAAAGTGTTCAGCAGACAGTCTGCCTCAGGTAACTGGTGGTGCTAAAGTCAGTGTTCAGCAGACAGTCTGCCTCAGGTAACTGGTGGTGCTAAAGTCAGTGTTCAGCAGATAGTCTGCCTCAGGTAACTGGTGGTGCTAAAGTCAAAGTGTTCAGCAGACAGTCTGCCTCAGGTAACTGGTGGTGCTAAAGTCAAAGCAGACAGTCTGCCTCAGGTAACTGGTGGTGCTAAAGTCAAAGTGTTCAGCAGAGAGTCTGCCTCAGGTAACTGGTGGTGCTAAAGTCAGTGTTCAGCAGACAGTCTGCCTCAGGTAACTGGTGGTGCTAAAGTCAAAGCAGACAGTCTGCCTCAGGTAACTGGTGGTGCTAAAGTCAGTGTTCAGCAGACAGTCTGCCTCAGGTAACTGGTGGTGCTAAAGTCAGTGTTCAGCAGACAGTCTGCCTCAGGTAACTGGTGGTGCTAAAGTCAAAGCAGACAGTCTGCCTCAGGTAACTGGTGGTGCTAAAGTCAGTGTTCAGCAGACAGTCTGCCTCAGGTAACTGGTGGTGCTAAAGTCAAAGCAGACAGTCTGCCTCAGGTAACTGGTGGTGCTAAAGTCAAAGCAGACAGTCTGCCTCAGGTAACTGGTGATGCTAAAGTCAAAGCAGACAGTCTGCCTCAGGTAACTGGTGGTGCTAAAGTCAGTGTTCAGCAGACAGTCTGCCTCAGGTAACTGGTGGTGCTAAAGTCAGTGTTCAGCAGACAGTCTGCCTCAGGTAACTGGTGGTGGTAAAGTCAAAGCAGACAGTCTGCCTCAGGTAACTGGTGGTGCTAAAGTCAGTGTTCAGCAGACAGTCTGCCTCAGGTAACTGGTGGTGCTAAAGTCAGTGTTCAGCAGACAGTCTGCCTCAGGTAACTGGTGGTGCTAAAGTCAAAGTGTTCAGCAGACAGTCTGCCTCAGGTAACTGGTGGTGCTAAAGTCAAAGTGTTCAGCAGACAGTCTGCCTCAGATAACTGGTGGTGCTAAAGTCAAAGTGCACAGCAGACAGTCTGCCTCAGGTAACTGGTGGTGCTAAAGTCAAAGTGTTCAGCAGAGAGTCTGCCTCAGGTAACTGGTGGTGCTAAAGTCAAAGTGTTCAGCAGACAGTCTGCCTCAGGTAACTGGTGGTGCTAAAATCAAAGTGTTCAGCAGACAGTCTGCCTCAGGTAACTGGTGGTGCTAAAGTCAAAGCAGACAGTCTGCCTCAGGTAAGTGGTGATGCTGAAGTCAGTGTTCAGCAGAGAGTCTGCCTCAGGTAACTGGTGGTGCTAAAGTAAAAGTGTTCAGCAGAGAGTCTGCCTCAGGTAACTGGTGGTGCTAAAGTCAAAGCAGACAGTCTGCCTCAGGTAACTGGTGGTGCTAAAGTCAAAGCAGACAGTCTGCCTCAGGTAACTGGTGGTGCTAAAGTCAAAGCAGACAGTCTGCCTCAGGTAACTGGTGATGCTGAAGTCAGTGTTCAGCAGAGTCTGCCTCAGGCAACTGATGGTGCTAAAGTCAAAGTGTTCAGCAGACAGTCTGCCTCAGGTAACTGGTGGTGCTAAAGTCAGTGTTCAGCAGACAGTCTGCCTCAGGTAACTGGTGGTGCTAAAGTCAGTGTTCAGCAGACAGTCTGCCTCAGGTAACTGGTGGTGCTAAAGTCAAAGTGTTCAGCAGACAGTCTGCCTCAGGTAACTGGTGGTGCTAAAGTCAAAGTGTTCAGCAGACAGTCTGCCTCAGGTAACTGGTGGTGCTAAAGTCAAAGCAGACAGTCTGCCTCAGGTAACTGGTGGTGCTAAAGTCAAAGCAGACAGTCTGCCTCAGGTAACTGGTGATGCTAAAGTCAAAGTGTTCAGCAGACAGTCTGCCTCAGGTAACTGGTGGTGCTAAAGTCAGTGTTCAGCAGACAGTCTGCCTCAGGTAACTGGTGGTGCTAAAGTCAAAGTCTTCAGCAGACAGTCTGCCTCAGGTAACTGGTGGTGCTAAAGTCAAAGTGTTCAGCAGACAGTCTGCCTCAGGTAACTGGTGGTGCTAAAGTCAAAGTGTTCAGCAGACAGTCTGCCTCAGGTAACTGGTGGTGCTAAAGTCAAAGTGTTCAGCAGACAGTCTGCCTCAGGTAACTGGTGGTGCTAAAGTCAAAGTGTTCAGCAGACAGTCTGCCTCAGGTAACTGGTGGTGCTAAAGTCAAAGCAGACAGTCTGCCTCAGGTAACTGGTGGTGCTAAAGTCAAAGCAGACAGTCTGCCTCAGGTAACTGGTGATGCTAAAGTCAAAGCAGACAGTCTGCCTCAGGTAACTGGTGGTGCTAAAGTCAAAGCAGACAGTCTGCCTCAGGTAACTGGTGGTGCTAAAGTCAAAGCAGACAGTCTGCCTCAGGTAACTGGTGATGCTAAAGTCAAAGTGTTCAGCAGACAGTCTGCCTCAGGTAACTGGTGGTGCTAAAGTCAAAGCAGACAGTCTGCCTCAGGTAACTGGTGGTGCTAAAGTCAAAGCAGACAGTCTGCCTCAGGTAACTGGTGGTGCTAAAGTCAAAGCAGACAGTCTGCCTCAGGTAACTGGTGGTGCTAAAGTCAAAGCAGACAGTCTGCCTCAGGTAACTGGTGGTGCTAAAGTCAAAGCAGACAGTCTGCCTCAGGTAACTGGTGATGCTAAAGTCAAAGCAGACAGTCTGCCTCAGGTAACTGGTGGTGCTAAAGTCAAAGTGTTCAGCAGACAGTCTGCCTCAGGTAACTGGTGGTGCTAAAGTCAAAGCAGACAGTCTGCCTCAGGTAACTGGTGATGCTAAAGTCAAAGCAGACAGTCTGCCTCAGGTAACTGGTGGTGCTAAAGTCAAAGCAGACAGTCTGCCTCAGGTAACTGGTGGTGCTAAAGTCAAAGCAGACAGTCTGCCTCAGGTAACTGGTTGTGCTAAAGTCAAAGCAGACAGTCTGCCTCAGGTAACTGGTGGTGCTAAAGTCAAAGCAGACAGTCTGCCTCAGGTAACTGGTGATGCTGAAGTCAGTGTTCAGCAGAGAGTCTGCCTCAGGCAACTGATGGTGCTAAAGTCAAAGTGTTCAGCAGACAGTCTGCCTCAGGTAACTGGTGGTGCTAAAGTCAGTGTTCATCAGACAGTCTGCCTCAGGTAACTGGTGGTGCTAAAGTCAGTGTTCAGCAGATAGTCTGCCTCAGGTAACTGGTGGTGCTAAAGTCAAAGTGTTCAGCAGACAGTCTGCCTCAGGTAACTGGTGGTGCTAAAGTCAAAGCAGACAGTCTGCCTCAGGTAACTGGTGGTGCTAAAGTCAAAGTGTTCAGCAGAGAGTCTGCCTCAGGTAACTGGTGGTGCTAAAGTCAGTGTTCAGCAGACAGTCTGCCTCAGGTAACTGGTGGTGCTAAAGTCAAAGCAGACAGTCTGCCTCAGGTAACTGGTGGTGCTAAAGTCAGTGTTCAGCAGACAGTCTGCCTCAGGTAACTGGTGGTGCTAAAGTCAGTGTTCAGCAGACAGTCTGCCTCAGGTAACTGGTGGTGCTAAAGTCAAAGCAGACAGTCTGCCTCAGGTAACTGGTGGTGCTAAAGTCAGTGTTCAGCAGACAGTCTGCCTCAGGTAACTGGTGGTGCTAAAGTCAAAGCAGACAGTCTGCCTCAGGTAACTGGTGGTGCTAAAGTCAGTGTTCAGCAGACAGTCTGCCTCAGGTAACTGGTGGTGGTAAAGTCAAAGCAGACAGTCTGCCTCAGGTAACTGGTGGTGCTAAAGTCAGTGTTCAGCAGACAGTCTGCCTCAGGTAACTGGTGGTGCTAAAGTCAGTGTTCAGCAGACAGTCTGCCTCAGGTAACTGGTGGTGCTAAAGTCAAAGTGTTCAGCAGACAGTCTGCCTCAGGTAACTGGTGGTGCTAAAGTCAAAGTGTTCAGCAGACAGTCTGCCTCAGATAACTGGTGGTGCTAAAGTCAAAGTGCACAGCAGACAGTCTGCCTCAGGTAACTGGTGGTGCTAAAGTCAAAGTGTTCAGCAGAGAGTCTGCCTCAGGTAACTGGTGGTGCTAAAGTCAAAGTGTTCAGCAGACAGTCTGCCTCAGGTAACTGGTGGTGCTAAAATCAAAGTGTTCAGCAGACAGTCTGCCTCAGGTAACTGGTGGTGCTAAAGTCAAAGCAGACAGTCTGCCTCAGGTAAGTGGTGATGCTGAAGTCAGTGTTCAGCAGAGAGTCTGCCTCAGGTAACTGGTGGTGCTAAAGTAAAAGTGTTCAGCAGAGAGTCTGCCTCAGGTAACGGGTGGTGCTAAAGTCAAAGCAGACAGTCTGCCTCAGGTAACTGGTGGTGCTAAAGTCAAAGCAGACAGTCTGCCTCAGGTAACTGGTGGTGCTAAAGTCAAAGCAGACAGTCTGCCTCAGGTAACTGGTGATGCTGAAGTCAGTGTTCAGCAGAGAGTCTGCCTCAGGCAACTGATGGTGCTAAAGTCAAAGTGTTCAGCAGACAGTCTGCCTCAGGTAACTGGTGGTGCTAAAGTCAGTGTTCAGCAGACAGTCTGCCTCAGGTAACTGGTGGTGCTAAAGTCAGTGTTCAGCAGACAGTCTGCCTCAGGTAACTGGTGGTGCTAAAGTCAAAGTGTTCAGCAGACAGTCTGCCTCAGGTAACTGGTGGTGCTAAAGTCAAAGTGTTCAGCAGACAGTCTGCCTCAGGTAACTGGTGGTGCTAAAGTCAAAGCAGACAGTCTGCCTCAGGTAACTGGTGGTGCTAAAGTCAAAGCAGACAGTCTGCCTCAGGTAACTGGTGATGCTAAAGTCAAAGTGTTCAGCAGACAGTCTGCCTCAGGTAACTGGTGGTGCTAAAGTCAGTGTTCAGCAGACAGTCTGCCTCAGGTAACTGGTGGTGCTAAAGTCAAAGTCTTCAGCAGACAGTCTGCCTCAGGTAACTGGTGGTGCTAAAGTCAAAGTGTTCAGCAGACAGTCTGCCTCAGGTAACTGGTGGTGCTAAAGTCAAAGTGTTCAGCAGACAGTCTGCCTCAGGTAACTGGTGGTGCTAAAGTCAAAGTGTTCAGCAGACAGTCTGCCTCAGGTAACTGGTGGTGCTAAAGTCAAAGTGTTCAGCAGACAGTCTGCCTCAGGTAACTGGTGGTGCTAAAGTCAAAGCAGACAGTCTGCCTCAGGTAACTGGTGGTGCTAAAGTCAAAGCAGACAGTCTGCCTCAGGTAACTGGTGATGCTAAAGTCAAAGCAGACAGTCTGCCTCAGGTAACTGGTGGTGCTAAAGTCAAAGCAGACAGTCTGCCTCAGGTAACTGGTGGTGCTAAAGTCAAAGCAGACAGTCTGCCTCAGGTAACTGGTGATGCTAAAGTCAAAGTGTTCAGCAGACAGTCTGCCTCAGGTAACTGGTGGTGCTAAAGTCAAAGCAGACAGTCTGCCTCAGGTAACTGGTGGTGCTAAAGTCAAAGCAGACAGTCTGCCTCAGGTAACTGGTGGTGCTAAAGTCAAAGCAGACAGTCTGCCTCAGGTAACTGGTGGTGCTAAAGTCAAAGCAGACAGTCTGCCTCAGGTAACTGGTGGTGCTAAAGTCAAAGCAGACAGTCTGCCTCAGGTAACTGGTGATGCTAAAGTCAAAGCAGACAGTCTGCCTCAGGTAACTGGTGGTGCTAAAGTCAAAGTGTTCAGCAGACAGTCTGCCTCAGGTAACTGGTGGTGCTAAAGTCAAAGCAGACAGTCTGCCTCAGGTAACTGGTGATGCTAAAGTCAAAGCAGACAGTCTGCCTCAGGTAACTGGTGGTGCTAAAGTCAAAGCAGACAGTCTGCCTCAGGTAACTGGTGGTGCTAAAGTCAAAGCAGACAGTCTGCCTCAGGTAACTGGTTGTGCTAAAGTCAAAGCAGACAGTCTGCCTCAGGTAACTGGTGGTGCTAAAGTCAAAGCAGACAGTCTGCCTCAGGTAACTGGTGATGCTGAAGTCAGTGTTCAGCAGAGAGTCTGCCTCAGGCAACTGATGGTGCTAAAGTCAAAGTGTTCAGCAGACAGTCTGCCTCAGGTAACTGGTGGTGCTAAAGTCAGTGTTCATCAGACAGTCTGCCTCAGGTAACTGGTGGTGCTAAAGTCAGTGTTCAGCAGATAGTCTGCCTCAGGTAACTGGTGGTGCTAAAGTCAAAGTGTTCAGCAGACAGTCTGCCTCAGGTAACTGGTGGTGCTAAAGTCAAAGCAGACAGTCTGCCTCAGGTAACTGGTGGTGCTAAAGTCAAAGTGTTCAGCAGAGAGTCTGCCTCAGGTAACTGGTGGTGCTAAAGTCAGTGTTCAGCAGACAGTCTGCCTCAGGTAACTGGTGGTGCTAAAGTCAAAGCAGACAGTCTGCCTCAGGTAACTGGTGGTGCTAAAGTCAGTGTTCAGCAGACAGTCTGCCTCAGGTAACTGGTGGTGCTAAAGTCAGTGTTCAGCAGACAGTCTGCCTCAGGTAACTGGTGGTGCTAAAGTCAAAGCAGACAGTCTGCCTCAGGTAACTGGTGGTGCTAAAGTCAGTGTTCAGCAGACAGTCTGCCTCAGGTAACTGGTGGTGCTAAAGTCAAAGCAGACAGTCTGCCTCAGGTAACTGGTGGTGCTAAAGTCAGTGTTCAGCAGACAGTCTGCCTCAGGTAACTGGTGGTGCTAAAGTCAGTGTTCAGCAGACAGTCTGCCTCAGGTAACTGGTGGTGCTAAAGTCAAAGTGTTCAGCAGACAGTCTGCCTCAGGTAACTGGTGGTGCTAAAGTCAAAGTGTTCAGCAGACAGTCTGCCTCAGATAACTGGTGGTGCTAAAGTCAAAGTGCACAGCAGACAGTCTGCCTCAGGTAACTGGTGGTGCTAAAGTCAAAGTGTTCAGCAGAGAGTCTGCCTCAGGTAACTGGTGGTGCTAAAGTCAAAGTGTTCAGCAGACAGTCTGCCTCAGGTAACTGGTGGTGCTAAAATCAAAGTGTTCAGCAGACAGTCTGCCTCAGGTAACTGGTGGTGCTAAAGTCAAAGCAGACAGTCTGCCTCAGGTAAGTGGTGATGCTGAAGTCAGTGTTCAGCAGAGAGTCTGCCTCAGGTAACTGGTGGTGCTAAAGTAAAAGTGTTCAGCAGAGAGTCTGCCTCAGGTAACTGGTGGTGCTAAAGTCAAAGCAGACAGTCTGCCTCAGGTAACTGGTGGTGCTAAAGTCAAAGCAGACAGTCTGCCTCAGGTAACTGGTGGTGCTAAAGTCAAAGCAGACAGTCTGCCTCAGGTAACTGGTGATGCTGAAGTCAGTGTTCAGCAGAGAGTCTGCCTCAGGCAACTGATGGTGCTAAAGTCAAAGTGTTCAGCAGACAGTCTGCCTCAGGTAACTGGTGGTGCTAAAGTCAGTGTTCAGCAGACAGTCTGCCTCAGGTAACTGGTGGTGCTAAAGTCAGTGTTCAGCAGACAGTCTGCCTCAGGTAACTGGTGGTGCTAAAGTCAAAGTGTTCAGCAGACAGTCTGCCTCAGGTAACTGGTGGTGCTAAAGTCAAAGTGTTCAGCAGACAGTCTGCCTCAGGTAACTGGTGGTGCTAAAGTCAAAGCAGACAGTCTGCCTCAGGTAACTGGTGGTGCTAAAGTCAAAGCAGACAGTCTGCCTCAGGTAACTGGTGATGCTAAAGTCAAAGTGTTCAGCAGACAGTCTGCCTCAGGTAACTGGTGGTGCTAAAGTCAGTGTTCAGCAGACAGTCTGCCTCAGGTAACTGGTGGTGCTAAAGTCAAAGTCTTCAGCAGACAGTCTGCCTCAGGTAACTGGTGGTGCTAAAGTCAAAGTGTTCAGCAGACAGTCTGCCTCAGGTAACTGGTGGTGCTAAAGTCAAAGTGTTCAGCAGACAGTCTGCCTCAGGTAACTGGTGGTGCTAAAGTCAAAGTGTTCAGCAGACAGTCTGCCTCAGGTAACTGGTGGTGCTAAAGTCAAAGTGTTCAGCAGACAGTCTGCCTCAGGTAACTGGTGGTGCTAAAGTCAAAGCAGACAGTCTGCCTCAGGTAACTGGTGGTGCTAAAGTCAAAGCAGACAGTCTGCCTCAGGTAACTGGTGATGCTAAAGTCAAAGCAGACAGTCTGCCTCAGGTAACTGGTGGTGCTAAAGTCAAAGCAGACAGTCTGCCTCAGGTAACTGGTGGTGCTAAAGTCAAAGTGTTCAGCAGACAGTCTGCCTCAGGTAACTGGTGGTGCTAAAGTCAAAGCAGACAGTCTGCCTCAGGTAACTGGTGGTGCTAAAGTCAAAGCAGACAGTCTGCCTCAGGTAACTGGTGGTGCTAAAGTCAAAGTGTTCAGCAGACAGTCTGCCTCAGGTAACTGGTCCTCTGTAGCTCAGCTGGTAGAGCACGGCGCTTGTAACGCCAAGGTAGTGGGTTCGATCCCCGGGACCACCCATACACAAAAATGTATGCACGCATGACTGTAAGTCGCTTTGGATAAAAGCGTCTGCTAAATGGCATATTATTATTATTATTATAACTGGTGGTGCTAAAGTCAGTGTTCAGCAGACAGTCTGCCTCAGGTAACTGGTGGTGCTAAAGTCAAAGTGCACAGCAGAGTCACGTGGGACCACCGAAAAAGATGGCAGCACTTTAGAGAGCTCTTAACATCCACATGAAAATACTGAAATTCAACGGCATACACTTTCATTTGTGTCTTAATATATTGACTTGAAGTACAGTTTAATATAAAGATCATTTACATTTCGAAACATCTTGCTAAAGTGGCGTTGTTGGAATGTCGACACACTTCTTCAAGCCTAACACGCGGTATTCACAGAAGGCCACATTGACTAGCAAACAAACAGCAAGACCTCCCGAATCCCCCCACCAAGACATGGATAAACACGGAAACCCACAGAAATGGGTCAATCTGAAGGATCTATTTGAGCAAATGGGAAAGATGAACACGATTTTGTTGGATGTTGCATCTGATGTCTCCACGATAACAACAACAACTACCGAGCTAAAGGAAAAAGTTGATGCGATACAAGAGGATGGAGGGGGCAGAGGGACGGATTTCGACAGTGGAGGATGCCGTCTCCCGTCTGGAGAAGGGTAATGAGAATCACCAGAAAAGGCTGGACATATTGTGGAATCGTGTGGAAGAACTTGAGAACAGAAGTAGGAGAAATACAGTGAGATTGGTTCATCTGAAAGAGGGGAGTGAGGCTGGCGGTGGACTAATCTCGTGTGTGCAGAAAATCATCGCAGAAGGATTTGCATTTGATGACAGGCACGAAAATCCGAAATTCAACGAACCCATCGCAGTTTAACCATGCCTGACAAGAATGGGCCCCCGAGAATGGTTCACATCCGCTTCCTACGATCTACAGGCCGGGACAAGGTACTTAAAGCGGTGAAAGAAAAGGGTGGTGTTCAGTGGGAAGGCCGCCGGCTGTCTTTTTCCCCGGACCTGTCCAAGGAACTGGCAATGAAGAGGGAGAAGTCATCCTACCTACAGTGGTGTGCCGGGTCATCCTACCTACCTACAGTGGTGTGCCGGGTCATCCTACCTACAGTGGTGTGCCGGGTCATCCTACCTACAGTGGTGTGCTGGGTCATCCTACCTACAGTGGTGTGCCGGGTCATCCTACCTACAGTGGTGTGCCGGGTCATCCTACCTACCTACAGTGGTGTGCTGGGTCATCCTACCTACCTACAGTGGTGTGCCGGGTCATCCTACCTACCTACAGTGGTGTGCCGGGTCATCCTACCTACAGTGGTGTGCCGGGTCATCCTACCTACCTACAGTGGTGTGCCGGGTCATCCTACCTACCTACAGTGGTGTGCCGGGTCATCCTACCTACCTACAGTGGTGTGCCGGGTCATCATACCTACCTACAGTGGTGTGCCGGGTCATCCTACCTACCTACAGTGGTGTGCCGGGTCATCCTACCTACCTACAGTGGTGTGCCGGGTCATCCTACCTACCTACAGTGGTGTGCCGAGTCATCCTACCTGCAGTGGTGTGCCGGGTCATCCTACCTACAGTGGTGTGCCGGGTCATCCTACCTACAGTGGTGTGCTGGGTCATCCTACCTACAGTGGTGTGCTGGGTCATCCTACCTACAGTGGTGTGCCGGGTCATCCTACCTACAGTGGTGTGCCGGGTCATCCTACCTACAGTGGTGTGCCGGGTCATCCTACCTACAGTGGTGTGCCGGGTCATCCTACCTACAGTGGTGTGCTGGGTCATCCTACCTACAGTGGTGTGCTGGGTCATCCTACCTACAGTGGTGTGCTGGGTCATCCTACCTACAGTGGTGTGCTGGGTCATCCTACCTACAGTGGTGTGCTGGGTCATCCTACCTACAGTGGTGTGCTGGGTCATCCTACCTACAGTGGTGTGCCCGGTCAGGCTTGATGCTGCAGCATTTGGGACACTTGTAGACCACCTGTCCCGGCTTCAGCTGAAGACTCTCGATGTACTCTTTAGTGGCATTCCCTTTTGGCACAGCTCCCTGTAGGACATACAGAGCAATAGGAATGAGGACATGATGGCTTATCACGAGTCACCTGTTGGCACAACAAATGGGGCCTACTGTTGCAGTGGTCAGTCATTGTTATAGAATATCAGTGACGTGCTTTCAGTTGAAGATGGTGTTTTACTGTATGGCTGCTGTCTTGCGAGCTCTGACCCAACTTTGCTCATTTTGTGAATCTTTAGCGATTATCTTTACTTATGAGCGACAAGAACTTCTGAACCTCAGATCGGCAGTTACTAACCTCAACTCCAGCTTCAACATCGACTCATCTGCCCTGGGCTCTTTGTGTAATTCCGACCCAATATTTGGGCTATCCAAGAGGAAACGCCGGCGAAAAAGAGGCAGGAGTGGGGAGTGCTGGCGAGATTAAGGCGAATAGAAAACCGGCCACCTCTGACTTCCGATAGTGGATTTGCTATCAACGGGACTCTCGTAACCACAATATTCTGGGCTTTTCTGAAACATGGCTTTCGGACAAGATACCCCCCATGGCTATCCAACTCGATGGAGTCGCCATCCACCAAGTGGACAGGACATTGGATTCAGGGAAATCCAGATGGGGAGGGGTAAGCCTCTTCATCAACAACAAATGGTGTGCTGACTGTATTATTCCATCAACACATCTCCTTCGCCACTAGGGGCAATAAAGTCCTAGACCACTGTTACTCTACCCACAAGCAAACATACAAGGCCCTCCTTCGTTCCCCCTTCAACAAATCAGATCATGACTCTGCTTCTTATTTAGAAGCAGAAGCTCAAACAGGAATTACCCGTAACTCGCTCCATTGAGAAACGGTCCTCTGTTTCGGAGGCTATGCTACAAGACTGCTTTGCTAACGCTGACTGGAATATGTTCCGGGACTCCACCGATAGCGTCGACGAGCTAACCACCTCTGGCACCAGCTTTAATAGGTAAGGCATCGCCAACATTGTCCCCACAGTGAAGGTTTGCTGCTTCCCCAATCAAAAATCCTGGATTAACACAGAGGTTGGCACTAAGATAAAGGACGGGGCTACCGCAGCCAACCCCGAAGCTAAGGATGAGGACACGAACAAGTAGAAGAAGTCCCGCTACGACCTCCGCAGAGCCTTCTAACAAGGAAAGGACAATTTAGAAACAAGGTGGAATTCTATTACACATGCTCAGATGCCCGATGCATTGTTGGGATAGAGCCAGCTATAAATGCATTTCACAGTATTAGTGCACTTGACAATAACAACTTGATATATGTGAGTAAGGTCGTGTTCAGTTAGGTACACAACAATAACAACAAAACACTCCTTTTCCTGTTTCAAAACGTTTTGCTATGTATGGTGTGGTGCCCAACTGAATACAACCAAAACCCAGATAACACCAAGTTTACAGAGCCCCAGGTCAAAGTTTACAGAGCCCCGAGTCAAAGTTTATAGAGCCCCAGGTCAAAGTTTACAGAGCCCCGAGTCAAAGTTTACAGAGCACCGAGTACTTGCCGTTAGCGGTTTTTCACCATTGTCCGTGGCCTGCACCACCCACCAGCCAGCTCTAGCCTGGACTATTATTCGGCCAGTCTGCACTGTCTGCACAGCGCGTTATCGACCCAGAACATATCAGTTCTTCTGCCGAAATCACTGGACCTTTAACTCTGGATTCATCGCTACCAGCTAGCTGCAACAAAATGGACGTTGTGGTTTGGCTAATCATCCTGAGCTAGGCCCGTCTCCCGGCTATCTACCTCTCTGTCAACCGGACGGGACCACCTAGTGTTGACACGGAGCCCCGCCGATCCTACACGACTGGTCTGCCGACAAAATCGTCTGATGTGGTTACAACAGGCTTCCCGTTACGACGTCAACCACGAAGATTCCATCTGCTAGCCCCGGCCCGCTAGCACACGCTAGCCGTACCCTCTTGCTCGCTAGTGCTTTAGCAGCCCCCGAACTACCTCCGAACTATCCTATTGCTGTTCACCAGACCTTATGATAACTCAGCTATCCAGCTGATGCCTGCTGGACTGTTCCTTTTTACGGTACTGCATCCTGTTTATGTTTAGCCTCAGCCCAAACTGTGTCACCATTACCAGCTGTTGTCTTAGCTCTCTCAAGTTACACCTGCGATTGCTTTACGCCTCTCTCCCATGTCAATATGGTTTGCTTATTGCTGTTTAGGTTATTTCTAATTGTACTATTTCACTGTAGATCCCCCAGCCCAGCTAAACCTGCCTTAGATAGCTCCTTTGTCCCACCCCCCATACACGCGGAGACCGACTCAATTGGTGCCTCCAGTGATGCTATCTCTTTCATTGTTACCCAATGCTTAGGTTTACCTCCACTTTACTCATATCCTTCCATATCCTTGTCTGTACATAATGCCCTGAATCTTTTCTACAACACCCGGAAATCTGCCCCACTTTATTCTATGTACCCAACGCACTAGAAGACCAGTTCTTAAAGCCTTTAGCCGTATCCTTATTCTAGTCCTCCTCTGTTCCTCTGGTGATGTAGAGGCTAACCCAGGCCCTGCAGCCCTCAGTATCACTCCTACTCCCCAGGCGCTATCATTTGTTGACTTCTGTAATCGCAAAAGCCTTGGTTTCTTGCATGTTAATATCAGAAGTCTACTTCCTAAGTTTGAGTTATTCACTGCGTTAGCACACTCCGCCAACCCTGATGTTCTAGCAGTGTCTGAATCCTGGCTTAGGAAGGACACCAAAAATTCTGAAATGTCCATCCCCAACTATAACATTTTCCGTCTAGATAGAACTGCCAAAGGGGGTGGAGTTGCAATCTACTGTAGAGATAGCCTGCAGAGCTCTATCATACTATCCAGGTCTGTGCCCAAACAGTTTGAGCTTCTACTTCTAAAAATCCACCTTTCCAGAAATAAGTCTCTCACTGTTGCCGCTTGCTACAGACCCCCCTCAGCCCCCAGCTGTGCCCTGGACACCATATGTGAATTGATTGCCCCCCATTTATCCTCAGAGTTCGTACTGCTTGGTGACCTAAATTGGGATATGCTTAACACCCCGGCCATCCTACAATCTAAACTAGATGCCCTCAATCTCACACAAATTATCAACGAACCTACCAGGTACAACCCTAAATCCGTAAACATGGGCACCCTCATAGATATCATCCTGACTAATTTACCCTCTAAATACACCTTCGCTGTCTTCAACCAGGATCTCAGCGATCACTGCCTTATTGCCTGCGTCCGTAACGGGTCCGCGGTCAAATGACCACCCCTCATCACTGTCAAACGCTCCCTAAAACACTTTAGCGAGGAGGCCTTTCTAATTGACCTGGCCCAGGTATCCTGGATGGATATAGATCTCATTCCGTCAGTAGAGGATGCCTGGTTGTTCTTTAAAAGTAATTTCCTCTTAATCTTAAATAAACATGCCCCATTAAAAAAATACAGAACTAAGAACAGATATAGCCCCTGGTTCTCCTCAGACTTGACTGCCCTTGACCAGCACAAAAACATCATGTGGCGTACTGCATTAGCATCAAATAGCCCCCGCGATATAAAACTTTTCAGGGAAGTTAGGAACCAATATACACAAGCAGTCAGGAAAGCAAAGGCTAACTTTTTCAAACAGAAATTTGCATCCTGTAGCACTAACTCCAAAAAGTTTTGGGACACTGTAAAGTCCATGGAGAATAAGAGCACTTCCTCCCAGCTGCCCACTGCACTGAGGCTAGGAAACACTATCACCACCGATAAATCTACAATAATCGAGAATTTCAACAAGCATTTTGCTACGGCTGGCCATGCTTTCCACCTGGCTACCACTACCCCGGCCACCAGCTCTGCACCCTCCGCTGCAACTTGCCCATGCCCCCCCCCGCTTCTCCTTCTCCTTTGTTTTACCCCATATGTAACTCTGTGTTGTTGTTTTTTAAAATCGCACTGCTTTGCTTTATCTTGGCCAGGTCGCAGTTGTAAATGAGAACTTGTTCTCAACTGGCTTACCTGGTTAAATAAAGGTGAAATAAATAAAAAATAAAAATAGTTTACAGAGCCCCGAGTTAAAGTTTAGGGAGCTGTGCCGTGTGTAAAGTGTACAGTCAGAGCAGTGCATAGTGTGTTCAGTTTCAACTCACAGGGTCGGTGCACATGGCCCGGAAGTGAGAGGCGAGAGCTAGGAAGGCCAGAGTATTGAACACAGTGCCGTTGACTAAGCTATAGGTCAGGTTTTTAGAAGGCAGCAGCATGACGAAGAGCACTACAAATTCAGCATAGAACACCAACATCCAGGTGATGACCCCACACACGATGCCACACGCGTCCCTGAATGAATGGATGAAATAATTGTATTAAGACACATTGAAAAAAACAGTGTTGCCTCAGCTATTTGAGTTTTTAAAAAAATGCATACATTCAAATACATACGTCATTATCTTTAATGAAGTTAGCTGACTCATTTCCACTGTGGTGCTCGTTATCACCAGGTGGGCAGCTAGAATAGACAGCCTGGGCAAGACGTGCTGTGCACTGAGCACTTCAAAAGGGCACTTCACATTCAATACAACTGGAAAATACAGACAGTGAGGGGAAAAAAGTATTTGATTCCCTGCTGATTTTGTACGTTTGCCCACTGACAAAGAAATGTTCAGTCTATCATTTTAATGGTAGGTTTATTTGAACAGTGAGAGACAGAATAACAACAACAAAATTCCTGAAAAACGCATGTCAAAAATGTTATGAATTGATTTGCATTTTAATGAGGGAAATAAGTACAAAATCAGCAGGGGATCAAATACTTATGTCCTCCTCACTGTAGGTCTAGACTAGACCAGGTCAGTAATCCAGTGATCTACCATGACCTCCCATTACAAAGACTAGGCTTAGGGTTGAAAAATGATACACTGCTCCAAAGAATAAAGGGAACACTAAAATAACACATCCTAGATCTGAATGAATGAAATAATCTTATTAAATACTTTTTTCTTTTACATAGTTGAATGTGCTGACAACAAAATCACACAAAAATTATCAATGGAAATCAAATTTATCAACCCATGGAGGTCTGGATTTGGAGTCACCCTCAAAATTAAAGTGGAAAACCACACTACAGGCTGATCCAACTTTGATGTAATGTCCTTAAAACAAGTCAAAATGAGGCTCAGTAGTGTGTGTGGCCTCCACGTGCCTGTATGACCTCCCTACAACGCCTGGGCATGCTCCTGATGAGGTGGCGGATGGTTTCCTGAGGGATCTCCTCCCAGACCTGGACTAAAGCATCCGCCAACTCCTGGGCAGTCTGTGGTGCAACGTGGCGTTGGTGGATGGAGCGAGACATGATGTCCCAGATGTGCTCAATTGGATTCAGGTCTGGGGAACGGGCGGGCCAGTCCATAGCATCAATGCCTTCCTCTTGCAGGAACTGCTGACACACTCCAGCCACATGAGGTCTAGCATTGTCTTACATTAGGAGGAACCCAGGGCCAACCGCACCAGCATATGGTCTCACAAGGGGTCTGAGGATCTCATCTCAGTACCTAATGGCAGTCAGGCTACCTCTGGCGAGCACATGGAGGGCTGTGCGGCCCCCCAAAGAAATGCCACCCCACACCATGACTGACCCACCGCCAAACCGGTCATGCTGGAGGATGTTGCAGGCAGCAGAACGTTCTCCACGGCGTCTCCAGACTCTGTCACGTCTGTCACATGTGCTCAGTGTGAACCTGCTTTCATCTGTGAAGAGCACAGGGCGCCAGTGACGAATTTGCCAATCTTGGTGTTCTCTGGCAAATGCCAAACGTCCTGCACGGTGTTGGGCTGTAAGCACAACCCCCACCTGTGGACGTCGGGCCCTCATACCACCCTCATGGAGTCTGTTTCTGACTGTTTGAGCAGACACATGCACATTTGTGGCCTGCTGGAGGTCATTTTGCAGGGCTCTGTCTGGCAGTGCTCCTCCTGCTCCTCCTTGCACAAAGGCGGAGGTAGCAGTCCTGCTGCTGGGTTGTTGCCCTCCTACGGCCTCCTCCACATCTCCTGATGTACTGGCCTGTCTCCTGGTAGCGCCTCCATGCTCTGGACACTACGCTGACAGACACAGCAAACCTTCTTGCCACAGCTCGCATTGATGTGCCATCCTGGATGAGCTGCACTACCTGAGCCACTTGTGTGGGTTGTAGACTCCGGGTTATAGAGTGAATGCACCGCCAGCATTCAAAAGTGACCAAAACATCAGCCAGGAAGCATAGGAACTGAGAAGTGGTCTGTGGTCACCACCTCCAAAACCAGTCCTTTATTGGGGGTGTCTTGCTAATTGTCTATAATTTCCACCTGTTGTCTATTCCATTTGCACAACAGCATGTTAAATGTATTGTCAATCAGTGTTGCTTGCTAAGTGGACAGTTTAATTTCACAGAAGTGTGATTGACTTGGAGTTACATTGTGTTGTTTAAGTGTTCCCTTTATTTTTTTGAGCAGTGTATATATATATATATATATATATATATATATTTTATTTTTATTTTTTTTATAGCCAAAATTCCCAGGTTTTCTGGAAGATTCCTGGAATTAGGTTGAAATAAGCAGGAAATTCAGGAATCCTCCAACCGGGATTTATGGGAAAAATTGGCAATTTTGGGAAAATTGAGCAACCCCTAACAGATGTATTTCTACCCATTCAAATGCATGCTGACGCGAAGGTCTAGCAACCCAAAACGTTGCGTGTTCGAACCACATGGACACCTTTGGTTCCCCGTGTGGCTCAGTTGGTAGAGCAACACCAGGGTTGTGGGTTCGAGTCCCACGGGGGACCAGAACGAAAAAAGTATGCACTCACTACTATAACATCGCTCTGGATAAGAGCATCTGCTAAAAAGGACTAAAATGTAAATATTAACTACCTGATAAACCACATGCTGCTGGAGGTGTGCTGGGAGACCGGGATATACTGCTGCTCAGTCTGCAGGCAGGCAGCCTGGCTCTCCACGTCCCTACACCTGAAGAACAACATGTTATTAACTCATACCAGATGGAAATGTCTTCTGCTGTACCAAATAGATGGGTCCTTTCTAGAAGTAAAACGGGGCTAATGTGTGGCCTCGGGATTAAAACGTCTAAATGGTTTGAAACTAAAATAAAAATAAAGGGTTTTAATGCAGTTCCACATGTGTACTTAGAGGAATAAAAGTTAATATATGCTAATTGTCCCATAACTCCACCTACAGAACAACATAGCCCTAGGACTACACATCCTTTAAGCAGGGTTCATAAAGACATCAGCAAGTCAAATTCAAGGACTTCTTAAAAGCACTTCATTGTAATTTTCAAGGACCTCAATGTTATACAATTGTATAACTTATATAAATTGTACAAAAATATAGATTTTTTTTTGTTGTTGACCATTACCACTAAAAAGTATGAATTGTTTTGCGTTTATATTTTATAATAATTTGACTATGTGAGAATAAGGTGGACATTGCCTGACTAAATAGACTGGCTGCATGGTGATTTTTCTGTAGACTGTGTGGCTGACGTAGCCACACATAATAAAAGCCATGAATAGCGGTACCATTAAATCTCACCATTTGAATCTCACCATCGCTGTTTTTAACCATTAGAAAGTGATGACCCCCAAAAAAAACAGGTTCCTTTTTTTTTTTTTTTAAATGGAAGGATTTGTATGGAATGCCAAGCTGAAGCCAACAGATGTTGTGGCCCTCATAATAACCACATGGTTTTACCGCAACACCCTTCCATTGAAGAGGTGGGAAACAAACAGTGGTCACATCTCACACAAAAACGGATCAAAAATGAAATCAGGGATAATTATAAAGGAGCAGGAGAACTTATAAAATTGGCTACAATAATTACAAGGACTTTTCAAGCACCAAATTGAGGAAATGTCTGATTTTAAAGGCAAGGCCTATTCCATAAATCACATTTCTGAGCTCCAAGTTCAAGTAGGCTACTTTAAGCCCCCTGTATTGTTTAAACTTGCAGGTGTAACATGGAAACCAAAATGTATTTGTCATGTTATTTCATTACCAGATCATATTGTGAAGAAGCTCACTAGGCTGTGTCATGTGAATATCCAGAATAATTCATAGGAATAGTGTTGGATGTGGGGCAATAGTCCATCCCACACAATTGCGCACAGTAGACTCTGTGTCCAATCCGAGGCACAAAAACATGAACTCGTTACCTTAATGCTTTCTCTGTTAAATCTAACGAGACCCTGCTCTAAATCAAGCAGACAACAGATGATTAATTCTCTAGGGATATTAGATCCAACGTGGATCCAGGCACAACGGTCTTTACCGGTGTAACATTCCTCATGAACACCTTTTTTTCCTCCAGCACTCGGGCTGTTGTTGCATCGCATGTTCTATCACAACAGCTGTTCCTCACTTGACTGGTCATTCGGAAAATTCCTTCCTGGATCAGATGACGTGTGAAAATATCCTCACTGGTACGCTAGTTTCTAGAAAGACCCACATGCACTCAGACCCCCTGCAGTCACACAAACACACCTGTGCACCGGGCTCTTCATTTTACAGACTCAGGCTGCCTCACCATCACTGCATGCTGTGGGCAGAAAGGGAAGGAGAAGAAGAAGAGGTACGACTGTGAGCAAATAGTGGCACATTCAGTAAACATACAGGAGCAAGGTTTCAGTAGAGATAGACTACTGTATACTGTAACGCTGTACATTTCAGTAGAGCTAGACTACTGTAACACTGTACATTTCAGTAGAGAGAACATGGTATACTGTAACGCTGTACATTTCAGTAGAGATTGAATACAGAGATACTGTATGCGGCTTTGTTAGCCGCGTACAGTGCCTTCAAAAAGTCTTCATACCCCCCTGACTTATTCCACATTTTGTTACGTTACAGCCTGAATTCAAAACGGATAAAATATTATTTTTCACACACCTACACAATACCCCATAATGACAAAGTCAAAACACGCTCTTACACATTTATTGATAATGAAATACAAAAATATCTAATTTACATAAGTATTCACCCCCCTGAATCCCCTTTGGTAGCGATTACAGCTGTGAGTCTTTCTGGGTAAGTCTCTAAGAGCTTTGCACACCTGGATTGTACAATACTTGCACATTATTTTTTTTTTATTCTTCAAGTTCTGTCAAGTTGGTTGTTGATCATTGCTAGACAGCCACTTTCAAGTCTTGCCATAGATTTTCAAGCCAATTTAAGTCAAAACTGTAACTAGGCCACTCAGGAACATTCAATGATGTCGTGGTAAGCAACTCCAGTGTATATTTGGCCTCGTGTTTTAGGTTATTGTCCTGCTGAAAGGTAAATTTGTCCCCCAGTGTCTGTTAGAAAGCAGACTGAACCAAGTTTTCCTCTAGGATTTTGCCTTTGCTTAGCTCTATTCCATTTCTATTTATTCAACAACAAAAAAACTCCCTAGTCCTTGTCGATGACAAGCATACCCATAACATAATTCTAATTTCTAAAGTGGAAGTTGGGAGAGTTTTACTCGGGTGGTTCAGTGAAACAATTATAGTTTCTGAGGTGGAAGTTGGGAGAGTTATATATATATATTTCTTTTTTTTTGGTGAGGGAGGCCTGCTCTCTCCTTTCCCTGATGTTTAGTTCATTTCATTCCGATCTCCTCTGCATTATTGTAGCCATCTGCTGCAGCCTGTCAACTATGCCTCTGCCTATCCCTGTTCTCTCCTCTCCGCACAGGCTACACAAACGCCTCACACCGCGTGGCTGCTGCCTCTCTAACCTGGTGGTCCCTGCACGCACCACACACCTGGAGTTCCAGGTCTCAGGCAGCCTCTGGAACTGCCGTTCTGCCGCCAACAAGGCTGACTTCATCCCAGCCTATGCTACCCTCCAGTCCCTCGACTTCCTGGCGCTGACGGAAACATGGATTACCACTGAAAACACTGCTACTCCTACTGCTCTCTCCTCGTCTGACCATGTGTTCTAACATACCCCGAGAGCATCTGGTCAGAGGGGTGGTGGCACAGGAATCCTCATCTCTCCCAAGTGGTCATTCTCAATTTTTCCCCTAACCCATCTGTCTATCTCCTCATTTGAATTCCACGCTGTCACAGTCACTAGCCCATTTAAGCTTAATATCCTTGTCATCTATCGCCCTCCAGGTTCCCTTGGAGAGTTCATCAATGAGCTTGACGCCTTGATAAGTTCCTTTCCTGAGGATGGCTCACCCTTCACAGTTTTGGGGGATTTCAACCTCCCCACGTCTACATTTGACTCATTTCTCTCTGCCTCCTTCTTTCCACTCCTCTCCTCTTTTGACCTCACCCTCTCACCATCCCCCCCCACTCACAAGGCAGGCAATACGCTTGACTTCATCTTTACTAGATGTTGCTCTTCTACTAATCTCACTGCAACTCCCCTCCATGTCTCCGACCACTACTTTGTATCCTTTTCTCTCTCGCTCTGCTCCAACACTACTCACTCTGCCCCTACACAGATGGTAACGCGCCGCCGCAACCTTCGCTCTCTCTCTCCCACTACTCTCTCCTCTTCCATCCTATCATCTCTTCCCTCTGCTCAATCCTTCTCCCTCCAATCTCCTGATTCTGCCTCCTCAACCCTCCTCTCCTCCCTTTCTGCATCCTTTGACTCCCTGTGTCCCCTATCCTCCCGGCCGGCTCGGTCCTCCCCTCTAGCTCTGTGGCTTGATGACTCATTGCGAGCTCACAGAACAGAGCTCCGGGCAGCCGAGCGGAAATGGAAGAAAACTAAACTCCCTGCCGACCTGGCATCTTTTCACTCCCTCCTCTCTACATTTTCTTCATCTGTTTCTGCTGCTAAGGCCACTTTCTACCACTCTAAATTCCAAGCATCTGCCTCTAACCCTAGGAAGCTCTTTGCCACATTCTCCTCACTGCTGAATCCTCCCCCCCCCCCCCTCCTCCCTCTCTGTGGATGACTTTGTCAACCACTTTGAAAAGAAGGTTGACGACATCCGATCCTCGTTTGTTAAGTCTAATGACACTGCTGGTCCTGCTCACACTGCCCTACCCTATGCTTTGACTTCTTTCCCTCTCTCTCCAGATAAAATCTTGCGACTAGTGACTGCAGGCCGCCCAACAACCTGCCCGCTTGACCCCATCCCCTCCTCTCTTCTCCAGACCATCTCCGGTGACCTTCTCCCCTACCTCACCTCGCTGATCAACTCATCCTTGACCGCTGGCCATGTCCCTTCCGTCTTCAAGAGAGCGAGAGTTGCACCCCTTCTCAAAAAACCAACACTCGATCCCACTGATGTCAACAACTACAGACCAGTATCCCTTCTTTCTTTTCTTTCCAAAACTATTGAGCGTGCCGTCTTTAGCCAACTCTCTTGCTATCTCTCTCAGAATGACCTTCTTGATCCAAACCAGTCAGGTTTCAGGACTGGTCATTCAACTGAGACTGCTCTTCTCTGTGTCACGGAGGCTCTCCACACTGCTAAAGCTAACTCTCTCTCCTCTGCTCTTGTCCTTCTAGACCTGTCTGCTGCCTTTGATACAGTGAACCATCAGATCCTCCTCTCCACCCTCTCCGAGCTGGGCATCTCCGGCGCGGCTCACTCCTGGATTGCGTCCTACCTGACCGGTCGCTCCTACCAAGTGGCGTGGCGAGAAGCTGTCTCCGCACCACGTGCTCTCACCACTGGTGTCCCCCAGGGCTCAGTTCTAGGCCCTCTCCTTTTCTCCCTATACACCAAGTCACTTGGCTCTGTCATATCCTCACATGGCCTCTCCTATCATTGCTACGCTGACGATACACAACTAATCTTCTCCTTTCCCCCTTCTGATAACCAGGTGGCGAATCGCATCTCTGCATGTCTGGCCGACATATCAGTATGGATGACGGATCACCACCTCAAGCTGAACCCTGGCAAGACGGAGCTGCTCTTCCTCCCGGGGAAGGACTGCCCGTTCCATGATCTCGCCATCACGGTTGACAACTCCGTTGTGTCCTCCTCCCAGAGTGCGAAGAGCCTTGGCGTGACCCTGGACAACACCCTGTCGTTCTCCGCTAACATCAAGGCGGTGACCCGATCCTGCAGGTTCATGCTCTACAACATTCGGAGAGTACGACCCTGCCTTACACAGGAAGCGGCACAGGTCCTAATCCAGGCACTTGTCATCTCCCGTCTGGATTACTGCAACTCGCTGTTGGCTGGGCTCCCTGCCTGTGCCATTAAACCCCTACAACTCATCCAGAATGCCGCAGCCCGTCTGGTGTTCAACCTTCCCAAGTTCTCTCACGTCACCCCCCTCCTCCGCACACTCCACTGGCTTCCAGTTGAAGCTCGCATCCGTTACAAGACCATGGTGCTTGCCTATGGAGCAGTGAGGGGAACGGCACCTCCGTACCTTCAGGCTCTGATCAGTCCCTACACCCAGGCGAGGGCATTGCGTTCATCCACCTCTGGCCTGCTGGCTCCCCTTCCTCTGCGGAAGCATAGTTCCCGCTCAGCCCAGTCAAAGCTGTTCGCTGCTCTGGCACCCCAATGGTGGAACAAGCTCCCTCACGACGCCAGGACAGCGGAGTCACTCACCACCTTCCGGAGACATTTGAAACCCCACCTCTTTAAGGAACACCTGGGATAGGATAAAGTAATCCTTCTACCCCTCCCCCCCAAAAATAAATAAATAATAATAATAATAATAATAATAATTTAAAAAATATATATAAAAATTAGTATAATTGTAAAGTGGTTATCCAACTGGCTATAGGGTGAATGCACCAATTTGTAGTCGCTCTGGATAAGAGCGTCTGCTAAATGACGTAAATGTGCCCTTGAGCAAGGCACTTAACCCTAATTGCTCCTGTAAGTCGCTCTGGATAAGAGCGTCTGCTAAATGACTAAAATGTAAAAATGTAATAATGCAGCCACTACTATGTTTGAAAATATGGAGTGTGGTACTCAGTAATGTGTCATATTGGATTTGCCCCAAAAATAACACTTTGTATTCAGGACAAAAAAGTGAATTGCTTTGCCACATTTTTTGCAGTATTACTTTAGTGCCTTAATGCAAACAGGATGCATGTTTTGGAAGATGTTTTTATTCTGTACAGGCTTCCTTCTTTTCACGCTGTCAATTAGGTTAGTATTGTGGAGTAAATACAATGTCGTTGATCCATCCTCAGTTTTCTCCAATCACAGCCATTAAACTCAGTAACTGTTTTAAAGTCATCATTGACAAAGGAGTTGTCTTTGAAGTCATCCAAGACAAAGGAGATGATTGTGGACTACAGGAAAAAAAAGAGGACTGAGCACGCCCCCATTCTCATCGACGGGGCTGTAGTGGAACAGGTTGAGAGCTTCAAGTTCCTTGGTGTCCACATCACCAACGAACTATCATGGTCCAAACACACCAAGACAGTCGTGAAGAGGGCACGACAAAGCCTATTCCCCCTCAGGAGACTAAAAAGATTTGGCATGGGTCCTCAGATCCTCAAAAAATTCTACAGCTGCACCATCGAGAGCATCCTGACTGGTTGCATCACCGCCTGGTATGGCAACTGCTTGGCCTCTGACCGCAAGGCACTACAGAGGGTAGTGCGTACGGCCCAGTACATCACTGGGGCAAAGCTCCCTGCCATCCAGGACCTCTATACCAGGCGGTGTCAGAGGAAGGCCCTCAAAATTGTCAAAGACTCCAGCCACCCTAGTCATAGACTGTTCTCTCTGCTACCGCACGGCAAGCGGTACCGGAGTGCCAAGTCTAGGTCCAAAAGACTTCTCAACAGCTTCTACCCCCAAGCCATAAGACTCCTGAACAGCTAATCATGGCTACCCGGACTATTTGCACTGCCCCCCCACACCATCCTTTTTACGCTGCTGCTACTCTGTTAAGTATTTATGCATAGTCACTTTAACTCTACCCACATGTACATATTACCTCAACTACCTCAACTAGCCGGTGCCCCCGCACATTGACTCTGCAACGGTACCCCCCTGTATATATAGCCTCCCTACTGTCACTTTATTTTACTGTATATATAGCCTCCCTACTGTCACTTTATTTTACTTCTGCTCTTTTTTTCTCAACACTTTTTTGTTGTTGTTGTTTTATTCTTACTTTTTTTGTTTAAAATAAATGCACTGTTGGTTAAGGGCTGTAAGTAAGCATTTCACTGCAATGTCTGCACCTGTTGTATTCGGCGCATGTGACCAATAACATTTGATTTGATTTGATTTTTGATTGGCCTCATGGTGAAATCCCTGAGCGGTTTCCTTCCTCTCCGGCAACTGAGTTAGGAAGGACGCCTGTATCTTTGTAGTGGATGGGTGTATTGATACACCATCCAAAGTGTAATTAATAACTTCACCATGCTCAAAGGGATATTCAATATCTGTTTTGTTTTTTTACCCATCTACCAATAGGTGCCCTTCTTTGCAAGGCATTGGAAAACCTCCCTGGTCTTTGTGGTTGAATCAGTGTTTGAAATTCACTGCTCGACTGAGGGACCTTACAGATAATTGCATGTGTGGGGTACAGAGATGAGGAAATCATTCAAAAAGCATGTTAAACACTACTATTGAACACAGAGTGAGTCCATGCAACTTATGTGACTTGTTAAGCACATTTTTACTCCTGAACTTATTTAGGCTTGTCATAACAAAGGGTTTGAAAACTGACTCAAGACATTTCAGCTTTTAAAAAACATAATTCGACTGCCATTATGTGTGTATGCCAGTGCCACAAAATCTCAATTTAATCAATTTTAAATTCAGGCTGTAACAACAAAATGTGTAAAAAGTCAAGGGGTGTGAATACTTTCTGAAGGCACTGTGCATGCACTATCTACAGTACTTAATGTCAATCCAATCACTAGCCTAATTTTCTGGTAGTGTAAATATTGGAAACATTAGCCTACATGGAAAATCTTCCAGAAAACAAAACAAGTGACCCATGAGAACAGAAATAGGTTGTTCTGTGTGTCAGATATCCACTCATGCGTCCAGAGCATGCAATCACCACATGGCAAAATACTGTATGCAGCAGAGCAGTGTTTGTGCACATCCCAAATGGCACCTCATTCCTTATATAGTACACTACTAAAAAAAGTGCACTAAATAGGGAATAGGATGCTATTTGGGACGTACATCGTGACTCAGTAGTATGTGAACTGAAGTACTGCTGAGCTGTCTGAGCATTACCCCTCACTGTGATGCCAATGACAAAATTCGACCTGAGGATAACCCGAGGACAGACCACACCAGGACATCGGAGTTCTGTGTCATTTTCTGACGAAATATTGTGCCTGCTAGCTTCCTAATAAGAACGTCTTTATACCAACATACCCGTAATTGGCTGCTACACACACACACACACACACACACAGCTGTGATTAAATCACTGGAGGTGATGGTGGAAAAACCAGAGCAAGGGCATCACTGCCGCAACACATTGTAGCTGGCTGGCCTGTGCCGAATGTCCCACGACTCTCCCACCCACATTTAACCATCATGCTGCTAAAAGATGCGACAGTTTGCTGGAAAGGCGAGTTAGCCACTAGTGCGCCAGTAGCTAACGTTACACACCAGCTGTTTTGCAATCTACGTTAATGTTTTTAACTAACTGGCTAGTTATGTGTGAGATAGTTTGCGCTTTGCGGATCCTTGACTAGCGTAGCTAACGCGTTAGATAGCTATGTAAACAGACACCTTGCCATTTACTATTGTCATTTAACTACATATCAGCTAATATTAACTAACTGCTGGTAGCTAATCGTGTAAACAAATAATACTGGCTGTAGCTAGTTAATTAGTTAGCCATCTCACTACCAGGCTGGCTAGCTGAAAATGCGAGCTAGCTAACGTTAGCTTCCCTAGATAGCCAACGTTTGCTAGTAGCTAATTTACCTGTCTTCACATTGACTTGCCTCGCTGCCAGACTCCAGGAACGAACCTTCTTCAAATGATCTGAAAAAAAAACTACGGTAGATCATCTAAATCTCGTACAAATAGGCAGGAATGAATCCCGCAGCCCTCATCAACCCTGACCCTAGCTGAGGAACGCTCACCACCGGTCTCTCACGTCAAGGCGGAGTTGACTTTTGATGACTGGTCGCGACATTTGCTGGCGACAACGTTGAGTCACCATCAGTCCATTCTGAAAACGCTTACCGGTACCTATGTTTGTCCTGTACAACTGCGGTCCTTCCGCGGGGTGCTGAAATATATACTTTTAATAAAAACTTTTATCGAATACAACCATCGACTTTTTCCTCATTAGTGTTGCTTATACTACATACGCTGAAATTCAATTGGCACATTCACATTCACGCTGAGTTGAGCTACACAAATGAGGAAAAAGTCGGTGGTTGTATTCGATAAACGTTTTTATTAAAAGTATACATTTCACTACCGCTGTTGTACAGGACAAACATATGTACCGCTAAGCGTTTTCAGAATTGACATTTTTACAAGAATCGAATGATTTTGACTCAATATTGTTGCTAGCAAATCTCGCAACCAGTTATCAAAACTCAACTCCGCCTCGATTTAAAAGAACAGTTGAGCGTTCCTCAGCTAACGGAACCCCCGCGAGACAACTTCTTCTTCGTCTTGAAATTGTATTGGCGGATCGCATCCAACTAAGAGGTGAATACATGCCACCTACTGTACTGGAGTGTGAGGCCGGTTCACAACCTCCCTATACTGTACATCTACACGAAAAGAGAAGACAGATTGCCCTACCAACTAACCTTACATCCATTAAAACCTCACCACTATTCCACTACTTGGCCCTATCTGATCCTACATCAGGCCGGCAGCTTGGGAGGACAGGACACTATCGTTCAACACACCTTGTAACTCCTCTGCAGTAAAATCTCGTACACCCTAGTACTTCTCTGCAGCTGCCAACTGACTGATCTACAAATCACCTTGCATCATAAATAACTACTCATTATTATTAGTAGATCAGTCAGTCACAATTTACACATGATACATTAAGGTTTTGATGCACTCGAACACGGTTCACCGATTCAACAGTTCCCAACCTCTTCTCCACTTCTACACTCACACTCTATCTAGATCACCCAGAAGTCTCACTCGCACTGGACCAGAATAATCTTTGTCATCATCGGGAGGAGGCCCGAACTCTGCAGTCTCCTCACCAGGGGCGGTGTGTTCATTAGGGCGATATGGGCGACGCACTGCCAAACGGGAAAAGGAAGGGATTTTTTTTCTAATCAATTATATCACGGCAACAGTAGTTATCAGTGTTCTAATCTAGATGTCTGATCTGCCACTAAATGTCCAATCAGGCTAAAGTCGTGCTTCAAATGGCCCCGCCCCTTTTGGGGCGATTTCAGTCAGGTTGAAAATCGCCCCAGAAGTCTCTCATAGACTGTAATGTAAAATCTTTTTTTTTCAAATATCAGAGCTTTCAATACAATCTCTATGGGTTTCTGAGGGCTTGCACTTACGCGCTTTCGTCATACGTAACATAACCATGAACGTAACTAAGAAAAGAGCGGGTAGCAGCGTCAATCAATTCACTTACTACTCTCTCACTCAAGATGGCTAGCGTTCAGTGCAACTCGATTGTCTCTTTGAAAGAAGTTCACATCAAAGACCATTCAAAACGAGCTACTGGAGTGTATGCTAGCGGTCATGAGGGAACATATTGTGGAGGAGGTGAAGTCGGCGAACTTCGTAGCTATCCAAGCTGACGAGACCACGGACGTTTCTACACAGACACAGCTGGTGCTTGTGCTGAGGTACATAGATAGCAACCACAAAGTGCAGGAGCGCTTTTTTGAGTTCCTTCCCATCTCGGAATCAACCTCAGTCTCAATCGCCAGTGTGCTTTTGGAGAGACTGAACGGTCTTTTTGCCGACGACGAGAAAGTCAAACTGTGGTGCACTGGCACTGTACCAGGTTCTCATGAGCTACAACCTCCAGGAGACGTTCTCTGAGACTGTGACTCTGTTGAACATCCTCATAACTACTCCCATGACAACAGCTGAAGCTGAGAGATGTTTCTCAACTTTGACACGAGTTAAGACATTCCTGCGAAATTCAATGGGCCAGGAACGTCTGAATGCACTGGCCATGCTTTCCATGGAGAGGGAACTAGTCCTCAGCATGCCTGATTTCAATGAGAAAGTCATTGACCGCTTTGCTGCATTGAAAGAGAGAAGAGAACAGTTTCAGTACAAGTAATGTAGCCTCTCTCTCTCTTTGTCCCTCCCTGTCTGTCTCTGTAACACACACACGCCCAAATCAGTTCACAGTTGATGTTGTTTAAAATAGTTATTTTTCATTAAAAAAAAAGTAAAAATAAATAAATAATCTGTTCATGTTCATTTTTACAAATCTATACAATTGGCCAGAATATGGTTGTTCATATTTACAAATCTATACAATTGGCCAGAATATGGTTGTTCATTTTTACAAAGCCATACAGATAGCTGTGTTTACCTTTTCTAGAAATTATTTTCAAATTCTGTTTTCAGGCAAAATGTCTATCACTGTTCATTTTCACAAATCTATACAAGAGGGCAGAATATGGAAGTCTATAAAAATTTCTTATTACCAATAACTTGCATCAATGTTTTCAGTAGCCTCTATCAAAAGCTCCTGCTTGCTTGTTGTGAATTATGCTCAGGTGCACATATTTCCAATTCAACCATGAGGCAAAAAATTTGGTAAAAGCTCTTGTTGATCCTGCAATCTGAACAAATACCAAGATGCTGTATTTTCAGCTGATATTTCATTTGTTTATGGAAATGCATATTGTTTATGCAGTGTTGAGGAATGTGAAAGAACACCCTTGATTATTTTTACTGTGATAACTTATTTGGCTTTTGTAAGCCAACACTTTTGAGATCAGTCAATAAATGCTTCTGGCATTGACTTATATGCTGCCCCTGTCTTCATGTTGTTGCTGGACATATCTTTTTTTAAATGTGTGTAGGTCACCTAAATCATCAGAAAAATTGCCCCCCCTGAGAATTTTTTCAGGAGCCGCCACTGCTCCTCACTCTCGCAACGTTTGAATTCTGAGCTACCTGAGTACATTTTTTTCATTTTCGTACTGGACGCCAATGTTCCTCACTAAACCGCTGCCCTCTACACTCAGCTCCATTCCTTATTCCTCGCTGTCCGTTGCCACATCTCCACGCTCTTTCTGCTGCGTCATCCTCAGTAGTCGCAAACTGTTCTAACGGTTCTTCTATCTTGAATTTGCCGCCATATCGAGTCGACTCAAAAAGCACTACCAGCCGCCATTACTCCTCACCCCCCCCCCCGCAAAACAACCGATCGTGACGTATGAGGAAATTCATAAAGGAAAGCCAATCATATTCTAGAAAAGTTTTCACACTTTTCCACATAAAAGGTGTGTTTATTCTATAGATGTGTTGACATTGCATAATGGGATG
>NW_028160365.1:22500-29855 GCF_964263955.1 Coregonus lavaretus | reverse complement strand
TGTACAAGGCAGCAGTGCCCACCTTCGCCCGGACCCAAAAGGACATCGCCCTCAACCGCAGCCCCAACACCTCACACAGGAGCAACAGATCAACAGACACCCCGCCCAAACCAGCGAGACACTCTCCCAGACCTGCGGGACCCCCCCGGACCTACACATAGAGGACCCACGCCGAGAGGACCTACATCCAGACCACAGCACCACCAGCCACATCCACACCCCCATCCCAACCAATCAACACCCCCCCAAGTCAACCATGCCCACACCCCATTTAGGCCCCCTCAGATCAGACCTATGCCCCTCCTGCCCACCCCATGCCCCCCACTCCCGCAAAGAGGGCCTCAACATGAAAGTCAAAGACAAAATACAAATCCTCCAACCCAAAAAGGCCTGTGGTGTTGATGGTATCCTCAAAGAAATGATCAAATATACAGACCACAAATTCCAATTGGATATACTTAAACTCTTTAACATCATCCTTAGCTCTGGCATCTTCCCCAATATTTGGAACTAAGGACTGATCACCCCAATCCACAAAAGTGGAGACAAATTTGACCCCAATGACTACCGTGGGATATGCGTCAACAGCAACCTTGGGAAAATCCTTGGCATTATCATTAACAGCAGACTCATACATTTCCTCAGCTCAAACAATGTACTGAGCAAATGTCAAATTGGCTTTCTACCAAATTACCGTACGACAGACATTCACCCTGCACACCCTAATTGACAAACAAACAAACCAAAACAAAGGCAAAGTCTTCTCATGCTTTGTTGATTTCAAAAAAGCTTTTGACTCAATTTGGTATGAGGGTCTGCTATACAAATTGATGGAAAGTGGTGTTGGGGGAAAAACATATGACATTATAAAATCCATGTACACAAACAACAAGTGTGCGGTAAAAATTGGCCAAAAACACACACATTTCTTTCCACAGGGCCGTGGGGTGAGACAGGGATGCAGTTTAAGCCCCACCCTCTTCAACATATATATCAACGAATTGGCGAGGGCACTAGAACAGTCTGCAGCACCCGGCCTCACCCTACTAAAATCTGAAGTCAAATGTCTACTGTTTTCTGGTGCTTCTGTCTTCAACCAAGGAGGGCCTACAGCAGCACCTAGATCATCTGCACAGATTCTGTCAAACCTGGGCCCTGACAGTAAATCTCAGTAAGACAAAAATAATGGTGTTCCAAAAAAGGTCCAGTTGCCAGGACCACAAATACAAATTCCATCTAGACACCGTTGCCCTAGAGCACACAAAAAACTATACATACCTTGGCCTAAACATCAGCGCCACAGGTAACTTCCACAAAGCTGTGAACGATCAAATGGAACATAAAATTCGACATACCAATTAGGATCTGGCTAAAAATACTTGAATCAGTTATAGAACCCATTGCCCTTTATGATTGTGAGGTCTGGGGTCCGGTCACCAACCAAGAACTCACAAAATGGGACAAACACAAAATTGAGACTGCTGGGGGTTGAAACCTATCGCTTGTAATGTACCCACACTGTTCCCACAACCTAATTACATGTTCTGGGAACCTTTAAAGAACTCAGAAAGGCTGTTCTGTCAACATTCTTGTAGTATCAAAGGAAGGTTTTCTGTACCCTGATACAAACATTATCTGAATGTCAGCACAAAGGGACAGTTTTAGTGTTTTGGGAGCCTATCTCTTTTCATATATCCACAATGTTCCCACAACTTCAATAAATGTTTTAGGAACTTTTAAAGAACATAAAAATGTGTTCTGGGAACGTTCTTTCAACATCAGGCAAATGTTTTTTGCAACCTAATAGAAAAATATAATTATCTTCACAAATGAACAGTTTTTGTGTTTTGGGAACATATATTTTGTGATGTTCCCACAATGTTCCCACCGTACTGTTCCTACAACCTAAAGAAACATTCCGGGAACCTTTAAAGAACAGACAAAATGTGTTCTGAGGGCAGGTAGCCTAGCAGTTAAGAGTGTTGGGCCAGTAACCGAAAGGTTGCTGGTTCGAATCCCCGAGCTGACTAGGTAAAACATCTGTTGACGTGCCCTTGAGCAAGGCACATAACCCTAATTTATCCTGTAAGTCGCTCTGGATAAGGGCATCTGCTAATTTACTAAAATGTTAAATTATCTTGTAACATCGGGTGAATGTGTGCCTAATCATCCACACACCGGGACAGTTTTAGTGTTTTGGTAACATAGGACAATAACCTAGATTGAACAACAACACACTTCACAGTTTCTGATATGTAATACATAACAATTAGAACTGAACAATGAAAGATCCAGGTTTTTGTCACAATGTATTTTTTTTACCATCTTCCTTTGAGTGCTCTGGTCACTACCTGGCGCCCCCTAGATTGACCCCCCCCCAAAAAACGAACACATCTCATACTTTCTGATCACAGGAGGCTGGTTGCACCTTAATTGGGGAGAACGGGCTCGTGGTAATGGCTGGAGCGGAATCAGTGGAATGGTATCAAATACATCAAACACATGGTTTCCAAGGTTTCCAGGTGTTTGACTCCATTACATCTACACCGTTCCGGCCATTATTATGAGCCGTTCAGCAGCCTCCACTGTTTCTGATATATAATGCTTGTAAAAGATTGTGAACGATTGCTATCACAATGTATGGACCATTTTCCTCTTCTCCCCTACATGTCGCCCACTAGAGTGTGATCTGTGCGGTGCAGGAGCTGGTGTTTACCTGCACTGACTGTGATGGCCTCCATGAACTGTTCTAGGAGCTGGTGTTTACCTGCACTGACTGTGATGGCCTCCATGAACTGTTCTAGGAGCTGGTGTTTACCTGCACTGACTGTGATGGCCTCAATGAACTGTTCTAGGAGCTGGTGTTTACCTGCACTGACTGTGATGGCCTCCATGAACTGTTCTCTCCAGGAGCTGGTGTTTACCTGCACTGACTGTGATGGCCTCCATGAACTGTTCTCTCCAGGAGCTGGTGTTTACCTGCACTGACTGTGATGGCCTCCATGAACTGTTCTAGGAGCTGGTGTTTACCTGCACTGACTGTGATGGCCTCCATGAACTGTTCTCTCCAGGAGTTGGTGTTTACCTGCACTGACTGTGATGGCCTCCATGAACTGTTCTCTCCAGGAGCTGGTGTTTACCTGCACTGACGGTGATGGCCTCCATGAACTGTTCTCTCCAGGAGCTGGTGTTTACCTGCACTGACTGTGATGGCCTCCATGAACTGTTCTCTCCAGGAGCTGGTGTTTACCTGCACTGACGGTGATGGCCTCCATGAACTGTTCTAGGAGCTGGTGTTTACCTGCACTGACTGTGATGGCCTCCATGAACTGTTCTCTCCAGGAGCTGGTGTTTACCTGCACTGACTGTGATGGCCTCCATGAACTGTTCTAGGAGCTGGTGTTTACCTGCACTGACTGTGATGGCCTCCATGAACTGTTCTAGGAGCTGGTGTTTACCTGCACTGACTGTGATGGCCTCCATGAACTGTTCTAGGAGCTGGTGTTTACCTGCACTGACGGTGATGGCCTCCATGAACTGTTCTCTCCAGGAGCTGGTGTTTACCTGCACTGACTGTGATGGCCTCCATGAACTGTTCCAGGAGCTGGTGTTTACCTGCACTGACTGTGATGGCCTCCATGAACTGTTTTCTCCAGGAGTTGGTGTTTACCTGCACTGACTCTGATGGCCTCCATGAACTGTTCTCTCCAGGAGCTGGTGTTTACCTGCACTGACTGTGATGGCCTCCATGAACTGTTCTCTCCAGGAGTTGGTGTTTACCTGCACTGACTGTGATGGCCTCCATGAACTGTTCTCTCCAGGAGTTGGTGTTTACCTGCACTGACTGTGATGGCCTCCATGAACTGTTCTCTCCAGGAGTTGGTGTTTACCTGCACTGACTGTGATGGCCTCCATGAACTGTTCTCTCCAGGAGTTGGTGTTTACCTGCACTGACTGTGATGGCCTCCATGAACTGTTCTAGGAGCTGGTGTTTACCTGCACTGACTGTGATGGCCTCCATGAACTGTTCTAGGAGTTGGTGTTTACCTGCACTGACTGTGATGGCCTCCATGAACTGTTCTCTCCAGGAGCTGGTGTTTACCTGCACTGACTGTGATTGCCTCCATGAACTGTTCTCTCCAGGAGTTGGTGTTTACCTGCACTGACTGTGATGGCCTCCATGAACTGTTCTAGGAGCTGGTGTTTACCTGCACTGACTTTGATGGCCTCCATGAACTGTTCTCTCCAGGAGCTGGTGTTTACCTGCACTGACTGTGATGGCCTCCATGAACTGTTCTCTCCAGGAGTTGGTGTTTACCTGCACTGACTGTGATGGCCTCCATGAACTGTTCTCTCCAGGAGTTGGTGTTTACCTGCACTGACTGTGATGGCCTCCATGAACTGTTCCCTCCAGGAGTTGGTGCCCACCACCAGAGCCAGGTTGGTCTTTTTGATCAGCTTGTCCACCGTGTTCTGAGGGAAAAGGTACATAGGAAATGCACTCAGGCAGCGTCCCAAATGGCACCCTATTCCCTACTGGGGGTTGAATTATTATTATTACAGTTTGGACTATACCAATCTGGTTACAGCTGGGGGTTGAATTATTATTATTATTACAGTTTGGACTATACCAATCTGGTTACAGCTGGGGGTTGAATTATTATTATTACAGTTTGGACTATACCAATCTGGTTACAGCTGGGGGTTGAATTATTATTATTACAGTTTGGACTATACCAATCTGGTTACAGCTGGGGGTTGAATTATTATTATTACAGTTTAGACTATACCAATCTGGTTACAGCTGGGGGTTGAATTATTATTATTACAGTTTAGACTATACCAATCTGGTTACAGCTGGGGGTTGAATTATTATTATTACAGTTTGGACTATACCAATCTGGTTACAGCTGGGGGTTGAATTATTATTATTACAGTTTGGACTATACCAATCTGGTTACAGCTGGGGGTTGAATTATTATTATTACAGTTTGGACTATACCAATCTGGTTACAGCTGGGGGTTGAATTATTATTATTACAGTTTGGACTATACCAATCTGGTTACAGCTGGGGGTTGAATTATTATTATTACAGTTTAGACTATACCAATCTGGTTACAGCTGGGGGTTGAATTATTATTATTACAGTTTGGACTATACCAATCTGGTTACAGCTGGGGGTTGAATTATTATTATTACAGTTTGGACTATACCAATCTGGTTACAGCTGGGGGTTGAATTATTATTATTACAGTTTGGACTATACCAATCTGGTTACAGCTGGGGGTTGAATTATTATTATTACAGTTTGGACTATACCAATCTGGTTACAGCTGGGGGTTGAATTATTATTATTACAGTTTGGACTATACCAATCTGGTTACAGCTGGGGGTTGAATTATTATTATTACAGTTTGGACTATACCAATCTGGTTACAGCTGGGGGTTGAATTATTATTATTACAGTTTGGACTATACCAATCTGGTTACAGCTGGGGGTTGAATTATTATTATTACAGTTTGGACTATACCAATCTGGTTACAGCTGGGGGTTGAATTATTATTATTACAGTTTGGACTATACCAATCTGGTTACAGCTGGGGGTTGAATTATTATTATTACAGTTTGGACTATACCAATCTGGTTACAGCTGGGGGTTGAATTATTATTATTACAGTTTGGACTATACCAATCTGGTTACAGCTGGGGGTTGAATTATTATTATTACAGTTTGGACTATACCAATCTGGTTACAGCTGGGGGTTGAATTATTATTATTACAGTTTGGACTATACCAATCTGGTTACAGCGGGGGTTGAATTATTATTATTACAGTTTGGACTATACCAATCTGGTTACAGCGGGGGGTTGAATTATTATTATTATTACAGTTTGGACTATACCAATCTGGTTACAGCGGGGGTTGAATTATTATTATTATTACAGTTTAGACTATACCAATCTGGTTACAGCTGGGGGTTGAATTATTATTATTATTACAGTTTGGACTATACCAATCTGGTTACAGCTGGGGGTTGAATTATTATTATTATTACAGTTTGGACTATACCAATCTGGTTACAGCTGGGGGTTGAATTATTATTATTATTACAGTTTGGACTATACCAATCTGGTTACAGCTGGGGCTTGAATTATTATTATTATTACAGTTTAGACTATACCAATCTGGTTACAGCTGGGGGTTGAATAATTATTATTATTACAGTTTGGACTATACCAATCTGGTTACAGCGGGGGGTTTAATTATTATTATTATTACAGTTTGGACTATACCAATCTGGTTACAGCTGGGGGTTGAATTATTATTATTATTACAGTTTAGACTATACCAATCTGGTTACAGCGGGGGGTTGAATTATTATTATTATTACAGTTTGGACTATACCAATCTGGTTACAGCGGGGGGTTGAATTATTATTATTATTACAGTTTGGACTATACCAATCTGGTTACAGCGGGGGGTTGAATTATTATTATTACAGTTTGGACTATACCAATCTGGTTACAGCGGGGGTTGAATTATTATTATTATTACAGTTTGGACTATACCAATCTGGTTACAGCTGGGGGTTGAATTATTATTATTATTACAGTTTGGACTATACCAATCTGGTTACAGCGGGGGGTTGAATTATTATTATTATTACAGTTTGGACTATACCAATCTGGTTACAGCTGGGGGTTGAATTATTATTATTATTACAGTTTGGACTATACCAATCTGGTTACAGCTGGGGGTTGAATTATTATCATTATTACAGTTTGGACTATACCAATCTGGTTACAGCTGGGGGTTGAATTATTATCATTATTACAGTTTGGACTATACCAATCTGGTTACAGCGGGGGTTGAATCAGAGCTGACTTCTGAACAGCAGCACATAGAGCTGTAATAGTCTGTGTCCCAAATGGTACCCTATTCCCTACATAGTGCACTAGGGGCCCTGGTCAAAAATAGTGCACTATATAGGGAATAGGGTGCCATTTCAGACTCAGGCTCAGTTGACTTAGTCACTGTCACTAGCCGGCTACCACCCGGTTACTCAACCCTGCACCTTAGATGCTGCTGCCCTATGTACATAGACATGGAATCACTGGTCACTTTAATAATGTTTACATACTGTTTTACTCATTTCATATGTATTTTATTCTACTGTATTCTAGTCAATGCCACTCCGACATTGCTCATCCTAATATTTATATATTTCTTAATTCCATTCTTTTACTTTTAGATTTGTGTGTATTGTTGTAAATTGTTAGATACTACTGCACTGTTGGAGCTAGGAACACAAGCATTTCGCTACACCCGCAATAACATCTGCTAAATATGTG
>NW_028160365.1:0-20000 GCF_964263955.1 Coregonus lavaretus | reverse complement strand
TAAGCTTTTGGTTTTACTAATTTATTGCCACGGGGGCCTGCCAGTGTAAGTGCTAAACTGCTTACTGACTGTACACTGTAACTTTACTGCATGATTGGAGCGGGTTTACTACTAACGCGTTAGATGTATTAGCTATGGTTTTTTTTCTTTTTTCTTAGGGGGTAGATCAGCTTTAATATTGCAGATAGATTGTTACTTCCATCAATGTAATTGTCTGCATCACTGCCAATCCCCCATATGTTTTTTCTCTCTCGCATATATATATATACAGTGGGGGGAAAAGTATTTAGTCAGCCACCAATTGTGCAAGTTCTCCCACTTAAAAAGATGAGAGAGGCCTGTAATTTTCATCATAGGTACACGTCAACTATGACAGACAAATTGAGAAAAAAAAATCCAGAAAATCACATTGTAGGATTTTTAATGAATTTATTTGCAAATTATGGTGGAAAATAAGTATTTGGTCACCTACAAACAAGCAAGATTTCTGGCTCTCACAGACCTGTAACTTCTTCTTTAAGAGGCTCCTCTGTCCTCCACTCGTTACCTGTATTAATGGCACCTGTTTGAACTTGTTATCAGTATAAAAGACACCTGTCCACAACTTCAAACAGTCACACTCCAAACTCCACTATGGCCAAGACCAAAGAGCTGTCAAAGGACACCAGAAACAAAATTGTAGACCTGCACCAGGCTGGGAAGACTGAATCTGCAATAGGTAAGCAGCTTGGTTTGAAGAAATCAACTGTGGGAGCAATTATTAGGAAATGGAAGACATACAAGACCACTGATAATCTCCCTCGATCTGGGGCTCCACGCAAGATCTCACCCCGTGGGGTCAAAATGATCACAAGAACGGTGAGCAAAAATTCCAGAACCACACGGGGGGACCTAGTGAATGACCTGCAGAGAGCTGGGACCAAAGTAACAAAGCCTACCTGAAGGTAAGGAGATGCCGTTCCCCTCACAGCTCCGTAGGCAAGCACCATGGTCTTGTAGCAGATGCAAGCTTCAACTGGAAGCCAGTGGAGTGTGCGGAGGAGCGGGGTGACGTGAGAGAACTTGGGAAGGTTGAACACAAGACGGGCTGCAGCGTTCTGGATGAGTTGTAGGGGTTTAATGGCACAGGCAGGGAGCCCAGCCAACAGCGAGTTGCAGTAATCCAGACAGGAGATGACAAGTGCCTGGATTAGGACCTGTGCCGCTTCCTGTGTAAGGTAGGGTCGTACTCTGCGAATGTTGTAGAGCATGAACCTACAGGATCGGGTCACCGCTTTGATGTTAGCGGAGAACGACAGGGTGTTGTCCAGGGTCACGCCAAGGCTCTTAAACAAGGTTCTTAAACAGCTTGGAAAATTCCAGAAAATTATGTCATGGCTTTAGGAGCTTCTGATATCATTTGAGTCAATTGGAGGTGTACCTGTGGATGTATTTCAAGGCCTACCTTCAAACTCAGTGCTTCTTTGCTTGACATCATGGGAAAATCAGGTACCACGTTCATCTGTACAAACAATAGTACACAAGTATAAACACCATGGGACCACGCAGCCGTCATACCGCTCAGGAAGGAGACGCGTTCTGTCTCCTAGAGATGAACGTACTTTGGTGCGAAAAGTGCAAATCAATCCCAGAACAACAGCAAAGGACCTTGTGAAGATGCTGGAGGAAACCGGTACAAAAGTATCTATATCCACAGTAAAACGAGTCCTATATCGACATAACCTGAAAGGCCGCTCAGCAAGGAAGAAGCCACTGCTCCAAAACCGCCATAAAAAAGCCAGACTACAGTTTTCAACTGCACATGGGGACAAAGATCGTACTTTTTGGAGAAATGTCCTCTGGGTCTGATGAAACAAAAATAGAACTGTTTGCCCATAATGACCATCGTTATGTTTGGAGGAAAAAGTGGGTTGCTTGCAAGCCGAAGAACACCATCCCAACCGTGAAGCACTGTGGGGGTGCTTTGCTCCAGGAGGGACTGGTGCACTTCACAAAATAGATGGCATCATGAGGAAGGAAAATTATGTGGATATATTGAAGCAACATCTCTAGACATCAGTCAGGAAGTTAAAGCTTGTTTGCAAATGGGTCATCTAAATGGACAATGACCCCAAGCATACTTCCAAAGTTGTGGCAAAATGGCTTAAGGACAACAAAGTCAAGGTATTGGAGTGGCCATCACAAAGCCCTGACCTCAATCCTATAGAATATTTGTGGGCAGAACTGAAAAAGTGTGTGCGAGCAAGGAGGCCTACAAACCTGACTCAGTTACACCAGCTCTGTCAGGAGGAATGGGCCAAAATTCACCCAACTTATTGTGGGAAGCTTGTGGAAGGCTACCCGAAATGTTTGACCCAAGTTAAACCATTTAAAGGCAATGCTACCAAATACTAATTGAGTGTATGTAAACTTCTGACCCACTGGGAATGTGATGAAATAAATAAAAGCTAAAATAAATCATTCTCTCTACTATTATTCTGACATTTCACATTCTTAAAATAAAGTGGTGATCCTAACTGACCTAAGACAGGGAATTAGGATTAAATGTCAGGAATTGTGAAAAACTGAGTTTAAATGTATTTGGTTAAGGTGTATGTAAATTTCCGACTTCAACTGTATATACTTATTATGGACACAGTATGTTTTACATTAATTATCTTGTTGTTATTAGTTGTCATTAGTCCCATCCTTCAACTCCATTCAATTATTTTACATTTTAGTCATTTAGCAGACGCTCTTATCCAGAGCGACTTACAGTTAGTGAGTGCATACATTATTTTATTTTTCATACTGGCCCCCCCCGTGCACCCTAGATCAGCTAGATGCAGGCAAGAGTGTGCACGGCGGTATTGAATGTGTCATTGTCTGTCCATGTGTCACTGTCTGTCACCTCGACATTTGTCTCTCGACCTGTGTGCACCTACGTAGTAAACTTCCATTCATAGGCTAGGTTGTAGCAACCTCATGAGAGGTATAGGGACAATTTTTTGAATCATGTAATAGCCTAAACTTATCGATGTTACATTGAACTGGGTGAATGGAATATGAATGACAGTCATCCAATATGCTGTAATAGAAATAAGGCCATGCTCATTAAAAGTAAAAATCGTCCTCCCTCATCTTAAACGGCACCGACCGCCACTGGAGGGGAGGGGAGGAAGAGAGAGGAGAGGAGAGGGGAGGAAAGGAGTGAGGAGAGGGGGGGAGGAGAGAGGAGAGGAGAGGAGAGGGGAGGGGAGGCGGAGAGGGGAGAAGAGAGGAGAGGAGAGGGGAGGAGAGGGGAGGAGAGGGGAGAGGGGAGGAGGAGAGAGGAGAGGAGAGGAGAGGGGAGGAAAGGAGAGAGGAGAGGGGAGGAGGAGAGAGGGCTACTTTATTGAGGATAAATGTACTTACTATGACTGTGATATGTGGTTGTCTCACCTAGCTATCCAAAGATGAATGCACTAACTGTAAGTCGCTCTGGATAAGATAACATTTTAAAATTTAAAATGTAAAGACTCTGGGCTCTAACGTTCTCTATAACGTTTTCTGACATTCTCTAACATTTTCTAACATTCTCTAAAGGTTTATAACATTCTCAAACATTCTCTAACGTTTAATAACATTCTCAAACATTAGAACAGACACAAACCAGACCATCATGCAGACAACTAATCCCTCCAATCCCTCCTCAAACCAGACCAGCTAGCTCACTGGACCCTCCAATCCCTCCTCAAACCACAGCAACAGGAGACAGAGAGCCACCAGCAGGGAGAAGACAACTTACCTTCAGCTAGTAACAGTGCTGTGGAGAGAAAATAGCAGAAAAGAGAGAGAGAGAGAGGGGGAAGACCGTGAGAGAGAAAGAGAGAGAGAGAGAGAGAGAGAGAGAGAGAGAGAGAGAGAGAGAGAGAGAGAGAGAGAGAGAGAGAGAGAGAGAGAGAGAGAGAGAGAGAGAGAGAGAGAGAGAGAGAGAGAGAACAAATGAACATGAAGTAAACAGAAAAAGGGGAATGGAGCGACATGGGAAAGGAAAGTGTAAAAGTCAGTTGAAGTATGTTATGTGGATAAACAGATAGAACAATGTGATGACATCAGATCATGATGACCAATGTATGGGTGCTTGCGTCTGTGTGGTGATTGGTTGATAGGGAGTGTGATGGTGCGTGTGCTGCGTGGTGATTGGTTGATAGGGAGTGTGATGGTGCGTGTGCTGCGTGGTGATTGGTTGATAGGGAGTGTGATGGTGCGTGTGCTGCGTGGTGATTGGTTGATAGGGAGTGTGATGGTGCGTGTGCTGCGTGGTGATTGGTTGATAGGGAGTGTGATGGTGCGTGTGCTGCGTGGTGATTGGTTGATAGGGAGTGTGGCTCCTCCTAGGCAGCAGTACTGAGGACACCGTAGGGCAGCAGGCCAGAGACCAAGACCATTAAAATAACTTCAATAAATCTCTTCTGTTCTGAATCCAGTTTCTAGTTAGTTGTATCGCGTGTGTGTGTGTGTGTGTGTGAGTTGAATCCAGTTTCTAGTGTGTTGTATCGTGTGTGTGTGTGTGTGTGTTGAATCCAGTTTCTAGTGTGTTGTATCATGTGTGTGTGTGAGTTGAATCCAGTTTCTAGTGTGTTGTATCGTGTGTGTGTGTGTGTGTGTGTGTGTGAGTTGAATCCAGTTTCTAGTGTGTTGTATCGTGTGTGTGTGTGTGTGTGTGTGTGTTGAATCCAGTTTCTAGTGTGTTGTATCGCGCGTGTGTGTGTTGAATCCAGTTTCTAGTGTGTTGTATCGCGTGTGTGTGTGTGTGTGTGTTGAATCCAGTTTCTAGTGTGTTGTGGCTGTGATATGAGAAGGATGGAGGACATACATTCCTGTCTACTAGCTACCATTCTACTCGTCCTGAAGACTGGGGTGTGAATACCAAATGGTACCCTGTTCCCTTTATAGTGCACTACGTTTGACCAGAGCCCTGTGGGAGCAGGGTTCTATTTGGGACGCAGAGGAGAAACTGAACTCCGTGTAAGAGACTAATTGTTGGCGAACATATCACTCTCACTCACGTCCTGCTGTCGTTTGTTGATGCTGAAAGGGACACGCAATAGAGAATGATTATCCCTCAACTGAACCATTAATGGAGTTACTGAAGGACATAGCAGAACCCTCATCGGAGCGAAACGTTCAGGATCCTTCCTAAATTACACCCTGTTCCCTACATAGAGTGCACTGCTTTTGACCAAAGATTTCAGACCCGGACTAATTAACCTGTTTGTGTGCATGGAAGGAGGCAGCTTATCAACTCCTTAAATCAGAAACACTGTTCCGTTAATCATCATTAGTGAGAACATTCATGTCTGTGGGGGGACTAGCTTCATTATCATTATCGCCGCTATTAAAGCCTCTGCGCCGTTCAGAAGCCACGCCAGTGTCCCAATTGGCACCCCGTTCCTTTTAAAGTGCACTAGGCCTACAGTGCTAAAGTATAAAGTAGTGCACTGTATAGGTTACCATTTGGGACACAGGAGTCTGATTCAACCCCCAGCTGGGACCAGACTCATACAACACTATGTGGCCTACCAAGGGAGACACACACACACACACACACACACACACACACACACACACACACACACACACACACACACACACACACACACACACACACACACACACACACACACACACACACACATCATGAAGTGATAATGAGGTCTTATTATTGTACATTCCACCATAAGATGGCTTGCTCACACCTTTTTTTTTAACATGTGTGTGATTTTAAGCAAGTTTCACTGTTTACTCACAGGAGCATCGCTGTCAACATTGGAGTGCTAATACAGAGGGAATACAGGAGCACAAAACTTCCCGGAACTCTCAACCCCTCGTGAGAATCCAAGTATCAATAATTCAATGTACAATGTTCAATGCGCTTGACCAGATTGAGGTGTGTATTTAAAGGCCAGAATGGTTCGGGACGGAGATGAGGAAGGACCTCTTAGGAAGCATCAGAATGATCCGGACTGGAAGGAGTTTTGAAGGAGCATCAGACTGATCCGGACTGGAAGGAGTTTTGAAGGCGCATCAGACTGATCCGGATTGGAAGGAGTTTTGAAGGAGCATCAGACTGATCCGGACTGGAAGGAGTTTTGAAGGAGCATCAGACTGATCCGGACTGGAAGGAGTTTTGAAGGAGCATCAGACTGATCCGGACTGGAAGGAGTTTTGAAGGAGCATCAGACTGATCCGGATTGGAAGGAGTTTTGAAGGAGCATCAGACTGATCCGGACTGGAAGGAGTTTTGAAGGAGCATCAGACTGATCCGGATCGGAAGGAGTTTTGAAGGAGCATCAGACTGATCCGGACTGGAAGGAGTTTTGAAGGAGCATCAGACTGATCCGGATCGGAAGGACTGTTACTGTTAAGAGGTGATTATCATGAGAGCAACAATTCCTCGACCTTATGAATATTGAGCCAATAATTGAGACATATTTAATGTTCCCTGTTTCTTTGTGCCTCAGGCCCACTCAGATGAGTGGGCAAAACCGGAATAAAATGAGGAGCGTTTGAGCGGAGAGGGCAGGCTGTCATCCCCTACAACAGGAGAAACTACTTTTCCCCTTTAGTGGGATCTATTTCACCCAAACCCCTTTAGTGGGATCTATTTCACCCAAACCCCTTTAGTGGGATCTATTTCACCCAAACCCCTTTAGTGGGATCTATTTCACCCTAACCCCTTTAGTGGGATCTATTTCACCCAAACCCCTTTAGTGGGATCTATTTCACCCAAACCCCTTTAGTGGGATCTATTTCACCCTAACCCCTTTAGTGGGATCTATTTCACCCAAACCCCTTTAGTGGAATCTATTTCACCCAAACCCCTTTATTGGGATCTATTTCAACCAAACCCCTTTAGTGGGATTGTCACGATCGTCGGGAAGAGAGGAGGACCAAGGCGCAGCGTTGAATGCGAACATATTTATTTATATAATGATCACACGATCAAAAACAACAAAACGATAACGTGACAGTCAATGGTCAAACACAAACCAACACGAACAAGATCCCACAACCACTGTGGGCAAACAGCCTGTTTAAATGTGGTTCCCAATCAGAGACAACCAGCCACAGCTGACACTCGTTGCCTCTGATTGAGAACCACACTGGCCAACATAGAAATTAAATACATAGATCTACACACCCTGGCTCAACATAACAGTGTCCCCAGAGCCAGGGCGTGACAGGGATCTATTTCACCCAAACGCCTTTAGTGGGATCTATTTCACCCAAACCCCTTTAGTGGGATCTATTTCACCCAAACCCCTTTAGTGGGATCGATTTCACCCAAACCCCTTTAGTGGGATCTATTTCACCCAAACCCCTTTAGTGGGATCTATTTCACCCAAACCCCTTTAGTGGGATCTATTTCACCCAAACCCCTTTAGTGGGATCTATTTCACCCAAACCCCTTTAGTGGGATCTATTTCACCCTAACCCCTTTAGTGGGATCTATTTCACCCAAACCCCTTTAGTGGGATCTATTTCACCCAAACCCCTTTAGTGGGATCTATTTCACCCAAACCCCTTTAGTGGGATCTATTTCACCCTAACCCCTTTAGTGGGATCTATTTCACCCAAACCCCTTTAGTGGAATCTATTTCACCCAAACCCCTTTAGTGGGATCTATTTCACCCAAACCCCTTTAGTGGAATCGATTCCACCCCAATTTTTTTTTGCTGACATCTTTTCTCATTATGTTGTGGTTACTGTGGTTCCAACCTTTTACCATTAAGTGTCCTGGTGCTCCAAACCTCCAGCAGGTGGACTAGTATGGTCTTTATGATACACACAGAGACAGCCAGGATGTGAATCACAGCGTCAATAGTCTTCCATCGTACTGTCTCTCTCTCTCTATCTCTCTCTCTGGCTCCAGGATGGGTTTCTGTAGTGTTAAGGTGTTACACATGGAGGGAGGAGGGAGGGAGGAGGGAGGGAGGGGAGGAGGGAGGGAGGGGAGGAGGGAGGAGGGGAGGAGAGAGGGAGGGAGGAGGGGAGGAGGAGGGAGGGAGGGGAGGAGGGAGGAATGGAGGAGGGAAGGAGGAGGGAGGAGTAGAGGAAGTCCGACCCCAAAGCTCAGGTGATGCCCCCCCCCCCTCTTTCTCTCTATCTCTCTCGCACATCGTGGAGACGTTTCCAACAGTACTTACGATGAGTCACCAGCGCACACACACAAATACACACACACGCACACTGCATGGAGAATTCTACAGACAAGCTGCCACTCTCCTAAAGCAGAGCGCAGCAGAGGAAGATGAGATAATGTGTGTTAGCGTGAGATGTCAGAAAGAGGATTAGCTGCTGTAGGAATGACAGCTGAGTTAGTGATCCCAATAACTGGGATGATATTTAGAATGTCACTGGTCTCATGCATGTCATTAGATCACGTCTAGATGAATATATAACCAATTTCCATCTTCATACTATGTCATATTACATGCTATATACCGTCAGCAATACTGTGATTATCTATAGTAGTAGTAACCTACAGTAGGCTCTTCTCCATATACATTTACATTTACGTCATTTAGCGACTTACAGACTTACTGGCCCCCCGTGGGAATCGAACCCACAACCCTGGCGTTGCAAACGCCACGCTCTACGAACTGAGCTACATCGCTGCCGGCCATTCCCTCCCCTACCCTGGACGAATTGTGAGTAAACTATACTCTAGTATGATATAGTAAACTATACTCTAGTATGATATAGTAAACTATACTCTAGTAGGATATAGTAAACTATACTCTAGTAGGATATAGTAAACTATACTCTAGTAGGATATAGTAAACTATACTCTAGTAGGCTGTAGTAAACTATACTCTGTAAACTATACTCTAGTAGGATATAGTAAACTATACTCTAGTAGGATATAGTAAACTATACTCTAGTAGGATATAGTAAACTATACTCTAGTAGGATATAGTAAACTATACTCTAGTAGGATATAGTAAACTATACTCTAGTAGGATATAGTAAACTATACTCTAGTAGGATATAGTAAACTATACTCTAGTAGGATATAGTAAACTATACTCTAGTAGGATATAGTAAACTATACTCTAGTAGGATATAGTAAACTATACTCTAGTAGGATATAGTAAACTATACTCTAGTAGGATATAGTAAACTATACTCTAGTATGATATAGTAAACTATACTCTAGTAGGATATAGTAAACTATACTCTAGTATGATATAGTAAACTATACTCTAGTATGATATAGTAAACTATACTCTAGTAGGATATAGTAAACTATACTCTAGTAGGATATAGTAAACTATACTCTAGTATGATATAGTAAACTATACTCTAGTATGATATAGTAAACTATACTCTAGTAGGATATAGTAAACTATACTCTAGTAGGATATAGTAACCTATACTCTAGTAGGATATAGTAAACTATACTCTAGTAGGATATAGTAACCTATACTCTAGTAGGATATAGTAAACTATACTCTGTAAACTATACTCTAGTAGGATATAGTAAACTATACTCTAGTAGGATATAGTAAACTATACTCTAGTAGGATATAGTAAACTATACTCTAGTAGGATATAGTAAACTATACTCTAGTAGGATATAGTAAACTATACTCTAGTAGGATATAGTAAACTATACTCTAGTAGGATATAGTAACCTATACTCTAGTAGGATATAGTAAACTATACTCTAGTAGGATATAGTAAACTATACTCTAGTAGGATATAGTAAACTATACTCTAGTAGGATATAGTAAACTATACTCTAGTAGGATATAGTAAACTATACTCTAGTAGGATATAGTAACCTATACTCTAGTAGGATATAGTAAACTATACTCTAGTAGGATATAGTAACCTATACTCTGTAAACTATACTCTAGTAGGATATAGTAAGCTATACTCTGTAAACTATACTCTAGTAGGATATAGTAAGCTATACTCTGTAAACTATACTCTAGTAGGATATAGTAAGCTATACTCTGTAAACTATACTCTAGTAGGATATACAGTGGCTTGCGAAAGTATTCACCCCCTTGGCATTTTTCCTATTTTGTTGCCTTACAACCTGGAATTAAAATGGATTTTTTGGGGGTTTGTATCATTTGATTTACACAACATGCTTACCACTATGAAGATGCAAAATCATTTTATTTTGAAACAAACAAGAAATAAGACAAAAAAACAGAAAACTTGAGCGTGCATAACTATTCACCCCCCCCCCCCCCAAAGTCAATACTTTGTAGAGCCACCTTTTGCAGCAATTACAGCTGCAAGTCTCTTGGGGTATGTCTCTATACGATTGGCACATCTAGCCACTGGGATCTTTGCCCATTCTTCAAGGCAAAACTGCTCCAGCTCTTTCAAGTTGGATGGGTTCCGCTGGTGTACAGCAATCTTTAAGTCATACCACAGATTCTCAATTGGATTGAGGTCTGGGCTTTGACTAGGCCATTCCAAGACATTTAAATGTTCCCCTCAAACCACTCGAGTGTTGCTTTAGCAGTATGCTTAGGGTCATTGTCCTACTGGAAGGTGAACCTCCGTCCCAGTCTCAAATCTCTGGAAGGCTGAAACAGGTTTCCCTCAAGAATTTCTCTGTATTTAGCGCCATCCATCATTCCTTCAATTCTGACCAGTTTCCCAGTCCCTGCCGATGAAAAACATCCCCACAGTATGATGCTGCCACCACCATGCTTCACTGTGGGGACGGTGTTCTCGGGGTGATGAGAGGTGTTGGGTTTGCGCCAGACATAGCGTTTTCCTTGATGGCCAAAAAGCTCAATTTTAGTCTCATCTGACCAGAGTACCTTCTTCCATATGTTTGGGGAGTCTCCCACATGCCTTTTGGTGAACACCAAACATGTTTGCTTATTTCTTTCTTTAACCAATGGCTTTTTTCTGGCCACTCTTCCGTAAAGCCCAGCTCTGTGGAGTATACGGCTTAAAGTGGTCCTATGAACAGATACTCCAATCTCCGCTGTGGAGCTTTGCAGCTCCTTCAGGGTTATCTTTGGTCTCTTTGTTGCCTCTCTGATTAATGCCCTCCTTTCCTGGTCCGTGAGTTTTGGTTGGCGGCCCTCTCTTGGCAGGTTTGTTGTGATACCATATTCTTTCCATTTTTTAATAATGGATTTAATTGTGCTCTGTGGGATGTTCAAAGTTTCTGATATTTTTTATAACCCAACCCTGATCTATACTTCTCCACAACTTTGTCCCTGACCTGTTTGGAGAGCTCATTGGTCTTCATGGTGTCGCTTGCTTGGTGGTGCCCCTTGCTTAGTGGTGTTGCAGACTCTGGGGCCTTTCAGAACAGGTGTATATATATACTGAGATCATGTGGCACTTAGATTGCACACAGGTGGACTTTATTTAACTAATTATGTGACTTCTGAAGGTAATTGGTTGCACCAGATCTTATTTAGGGGCTTCATAGCAAAGGGGGTGAATACATATGCACACACCACTTCCCTGTTATTTACTTTTGCAAATTTTTTTAACAAGTTATTTTTTTTATTTCACGATTGAAATCCAAATAAAAATCAATTTAAATTACAGGTTGTAATGCAACAAAATAGGAAAAACGCCAAGGGGGATGAATACTTTTGCAAGGCACTGTAGTAAACTATCCTATAGTGGGTTGTAGTAAACTATACTCTGTAAACTATACTCTAGTAGAATATAGTAAACTATCCTCTAGTAGAATATAGTAAACTATACTCTAGAAGGCTGTAGTAAACTATACTCTGTAAACTATACTCTAGTAGGATATAGTAAACTATACTCTGTAAACTATACTCTGGTAGGATATAGTAAACTATACTCTGGTAGGATATAGTAAACTATACTCTGCAAACTATACTCTAGTAGGATATAGTAAACTATACTCTGTAAACTATACTCTGGTAGGATATAGTAAACTATACTATATTATGATATAGTAAACAATACTCTAGTAGGATATAGTAAACTATACTCTAGTAGGATACAGTAAACTATACTCTAGTAGGATATAGTAAACTATACTCTAGTAGGATATAGTAAACTATACTCTAGTAGGATATAGTAAACTATACTCTGTAAACTATACTATAGTATGATATAGTGAATTATACTCTAGTAGGATATAGTAAACTATACTCTGTAAGCTATACTTCAGTAAGATATAGTAAGCTATACTCTGTAAACTATACTCTAGTAAGATATAGTAAACGATACTCCAGTAGGATATAGTAAACTATACTCTGGTGGGATATAGTAAACTATACTCTAGTAGGATATAGTAAACTATACTCTGTAAACTATACTCTAGTAGGATATAGTAAACTATACTCTTGTAGGATATAGTAAACTATACTCTGGTAGGACATATCAAACTATACTCTAGTAGGATATAGTAAACTATACTCTGTAAACTGTACTCTAGTAGGATATAGTAAACTATACTCTGGTTGGCTATATTAAACTATACTCTAGTAGGATATAGTAAGCTATACTCTGCACACTATACTCTAGTAGGATATAGGGAACTATACTCTAGTAGGATATAGTAAACTATACTCTAGTAGGATATAGTAAACTATACTCTGTGAACTATACTCTATTAGGATATAGTAAACTATACTCTAGTATGATATAGTAAACTATACTCTAGTAGGATATAGTAAACTATACTCTGTAAACTATACTCTAGTAGGATATCGTAAACTATACTCTGTAAACTATACTCCAGTAGGATATAGTAAACTGTCCTCTAGTAGGATATATTAAACTATACTCCAGTGGCATATAGTGAACTATACTCTAGTATGATATAGTAAACTATACTCTAATATGATATAGTAAACTATACTCTGTAAACTATACTCTAGTATGATATAGTAAACTATACTCTAATATGATATAGTAAACTATACTCTGTAAACTATACTCTAGTAGGATATCGTAAACTATACTCTGTAAACTATACTCCAGTAGGATATAGTAAACTGTCCTCTAGTAGGATATATTAAACTATACTCCAGTGGCATATAGTAAACTATCCTCTAGTAGGATATAGTAACCTACACCCTGTAAACTATACTCTAGTATGATATAGTGAACTATACTCTAGTAGGATATAGTAAACTATACTCCAGTAGGATATAGTACACTATACTCTGTGAACTATACTCTAGTAAGATATAGTAAACTATACTATGTAAACCATACTCTAGTAGGATATAGTAAACTATACTCTGGTAGGATATAGTAAACTATACTCTTGTAGGATATAGTAAACTATACTCTAGTAGGATACAGTAAACTATACTATGTAAACTATACTCTAGTAAGATATAGTAAACTATACTCTGGTAGAATATAGTAAACTATACTCTTGTGGGATATAGTAAACTATACTCTGGTAGGACATATCAAACTATACTCTAATAGGATATAGTGAACTATACTCTAGTAGGATATAGTAAACTATACTCTAGTAGGATATAGTAAGCTATACTCTGCAAACTATACTCTAGTAGGATATAGTAAACTGTCCTCTAGTAGGATATATTAAACTATACTCCAGTGGGATATAGTAAACTATCCTCTAGTAGGATATAGTAACCTACACCCTGTAAACTATACTCTAGTATGATATAGTGAACTATACTCTAGTAGGATATAGTAAACTATACTCTAGTAGGATATAGTAAACTATACTCTGAAAACTATACTCTAGTAAGATATAGTAAGCTATACTCTGTAAACTGTACTCTAGTAGGATATAGTGAACTACAGTGGGGAAAAAAAGTATTTAGTCAGCCACCAATTGTGCCAGTTCTCCCACTTAAAAAGATGAGAGAGGCCTGTAATTTTCATCATAGATACACGTCAACTATGACAGACAAATTGAGGAAAAAAAATCCAGAAAATCACATTGTAGGATTTTTTATGAATTTATTTGCAAATTATGGTGGAAAATAAGTATTTGGTCACCTACAAACAAGCAAGATTTCTGGCTCTCACAGACCTGTAACTTCTTCTTTAAGAGGCTCCTCTGTCCTCCACTCGTTACCTGTATTAAGGGCACCTGTTTGAACTTGTTATCGGTATAAAAGTCACCTGTCCACAACCTCAAACAGTCACACTCCAAACTCCACTATGGCCAAGACCAAAGAGCTGTCAAAGGACACCAGAAACAAAATTGTAGACCTGCACCAGGCTGGGAAGACTGAATCTGCAATAGGTAAGCAGCTTGGTTTGAAGAAATCAACTGTGGGAGCAATTATTAGGAAATGGAAGACATACAAGACCACTGATAATCTCCCTCGATCTGGGGCTCCACGCAAGATCTCACCCCGTGGGGTCAAAATGATCACAAGAACGGTGAACAAAAATCCCAGAACCACACGGGGGACCTAGTGAATGACCTGCAGAGAGCTGGGACCAAAGTAACAAAGCATACCATCAGTAACACACTACGCCGCCAGGGACTCAAATCCTGCAGTGCCAGACGTGCCCCCCTGCTTAAGCCAGTACATGTCCAGGCCCGTCTGAAGTTTGCTAGAGTGCATTTGGATGATCCAGAAGAGGATTGGGAGAATGTCATATGGTCAGATGAAACCAAAATAGAACTTTTTGGTAAAATCTCAACTCGTCGTGTTTGGAGGACAAAGAATGCTGAGTTGCATCCAAAGAACACCATACCTACTGTGAAGCATGGGGGTGGAAGCATCATGCTTTGGGGCTGTTTTTCTGCAAAGGGACCAGGACGACTGATCCGTGTAAAGGAAAGAATGAATGGGCCATGTATCGTGAGATTTTGAGTGAAAACCTCCTTCCATCAGCAAGGGCATTGAAGATGAAACGTGGCTGGGTCTTTCAGCATGACAATGATCCCAAACACACCGCCCGGGCAGCGAAGGAGTGGCTTCGTAAGAAGCATTTCAAGGTCCTGGAGTGGCCTAGCCAGTCTCCAGATCTCAACCCCATAGAAAATCTTTGGAGGGAGTTGAAAGTCTGTGTTGCCCAGCGACAGCCCCAAAACATCACTGCTCTAGAGGAGATCTGCATGGAGGAATGGGCCAAAATACCAGCAACAGTGTGTGAAAACCTTGTGAAGACTTAGAGAAAACGTTTGACCTGTGTCATTGCCAACAAATGGTATATAACAAAGTATTGAGAAACTTTTGTTATTGAACAAATACTTATTTTCCACCATAATTTGCAAATAAATTCATTAAAAATCCTACAATGTGATTTTCTGGATTTTTTTCCCACATTTTGTCTGTCATAGTTGACGTGTACCTATGATGAAAATTACAGGCCTCTCTCATCTTTTTAAGTGGGAGAACTTGCACAATTGGTGGCTGACTAAATACTTTTTTGCCCCACTGTATACTCTAGTAGGGTATAGTAAACTATACTCTAGTAGGATATAGTAAACTATACTCTGTAAACTATACTCTAGTAGGATATAGTAAACTATACTCTAGTAGGCTATATTAAACTATGCTCTAGTAGGATATAGTAAGCTATACTCTGTAAACTATACTCTAGTATAATCTACTATAGTAGGTTATAGTGAACTATACTCTGCAAACTATACTCTACTATGCTATAGTATACTATACTCTAGTATGCTACAGTAAACTATACTCTAGTAGGATATACTCCATACACTGTCCTCCATTTATGATGCCAAGCAGACAAACCCAGGATGACCCGCTAGCCAGCCTTCTGAACAAGCCAGCCATAACCACCCTGTTAGACAGAAAGCCAGCCATAACCACCCTGTTAGACAGAAAGCCAGCCATAACCACCCTGTTAGACAGAAAGCCAGCCATAACCACCCTGTTAGACAGAAAGCCAGCCATAACTACCCTGTTAGACAGAAAGCCAGCCATAACCACCCTGTTAGACAGAAAGCCAGCCATAACCACCCTGTTAGACAGAAAGCCAGCCATAACCACCCTGTTAGACAGAAAGCCAGCCATAACTACCCTGTTAGACAGAAAGCCAGCCATAACCACCCTGTTAGACAGAAAGCCATACTGATAATGTCTCCATATGCTGCTTTACAAGTCTGGCCAACCCCCCCTCTCTCTCTCTCGCTCTCTCTCTCTCTCGCTCTCTCTCTCTCTCTCTCTCTCTCTCTGTCTCTCTCCCCCTCTCTCTCTCTCTGTCTCTCTCTGTCTCTCTCTCTCTCTCTCTCTCTCTCTGTCTCTCTCTCTCTCTCTCTCTCTCCCTGTCTGTCTCTTTCTCTCTCTCGCTCTCCCTCTCTCCCTCTCTCCTTCTCTCTCTCCTTCTCTCTCTCTCCCCCTTCATGGTTTGTCCAGATGTCAGGCTGTAGTGTGGATCAAATAGAAACTGACTATTCCTCCTCTGTTTTATTCATATCCACCTACCTTTGTGTCTCCTCTTTCTGTGGTTCATTGTTTATATAGCTCACAGGATCTTTCACCTCCTCTCCTCTCCTCTCCTCTCCTCTCCTCTCCTCTCCTCTCCTCTCCTCTCCTCTCCTCTCCTCTCCTCTCCTCTCCTCTCCTCTCCTCTCCTCTCCTCTCCTCTCCTCTCCTCTCCTCTCCTCTCCTCTCCTCTCCTCTCCTCTCCTCTCCTCTCTAATACAGAGTACAGACTATTTCGGTCTCTCCCTCCCCCGCTGTCTCCATCCCACCCCCCCCCCCCCCCTCCACCAACACCCCTGCCTGCCTCCCTCGCTGCTCCTCGACAGCTAGAAACTCAACAGTTCAATTTAAATCCATTACACCTAGGCCCTGGCAGAGTGGTCTCCATGGAAATGGTTACTAGACAACAATCTGTTCATGATATTCCTCGGCTCGCTCACGCTTCGAATCAGACAGAAGGATGCAGGCATGACGTGTTGGAGTCAGATTGTGTGTGTGTGTGTGTGTGTGTGTGTTCTGACGTCAGCACCGTGTCCTGTGTTATCTACCGTCCCTCAACTGTGACCCTCATCTCCCAGAGTACAGTTCAAACGCAGCACAGCATTTTGAAAAGGGAGAGATAGAGATTGCCATCTACACCATTTTGTGATTTATTTTCAATTGGCAAAAAGATTTTAAATCTTGTCCATGAAATGCAGTACAAAGAAATCTACTGTCTTCATCCATGTTCTGTAGTATTGACGGGAGATATGTGAAGGGCACTCAGGCCCTGCCCCGCAGCACTGTAGGTTGAAGGAGGTTGAAGTGACCTCCTGTCTGTCCCTTTCTATCTGTCTGCCTGTCTGCCTGTCTGTCTCTCTGTCTATCTCTCTGTCCGTGTGTCTGTCTGTGTGTCTGTCTGTGTGTCTGTCTGTCTGTCTGTCTGTCTGTCTGTCTGTCTGTCTGTCTGTCTCTGTCTGCCTGTCAGTCTGTCTGTATGTCTGTCCATGTCTCTGTTTGTCTGTCTATCTGTCCCTGTCTGTCTGTATGTCTGTATGTGTGTCAGTCTGTCAGTCTGTCTGTCAGTCAGTCAGTCAGTCAGTCTGTCCCTGTCTGTCTGTCTGTCTGTGTTCATGTCGTTGTCCTTCAGGAGACAGCAGAGCCATAGTAAATCCCCTGCTCGTCTTCTGGACCGCAGTAAAGACAGCAGGGAATGCCAGCTCTGACCTCTACGAGTATCTCCTATAGTTCAGCATAACCTTTATTCACGAGCAATAGTAAATCATTGTAATACTAAATCAAAAACCAACATCTAAGGATCAAACAAATATGTGAACAACTGCCCGGTGGAATATTAAAATAGAGAATTAAGCAGCATTCTGAATATCTGAATTTCCGCAGGCAGGTTTCGCAGATTTTATTCAAACAGTCAGGTTTAGCAGATTTTAAACAATTTATATTTCTTAGGACATGGCTGCATGCTCTCACCCTCTATGCAGTCTCCATTATAATGTCACTTTTACCATGACATTTCTCCAGGAAAGGTATGGTAGCTATCCAATAATGAAAGGTACGGTAGCTATCCATTAATGAAAGGTACGGTAGCTATCCATTAATGAAAGGTACGGTAGCTATCCAATAATGAAAGGTATGGTAGCTATCCATTAATGAAAGGTACGGTAGCTAGACATCAATGAAAGGTACGGTAGCTAGACATCAATGAAGGAGGAATTGATGTTGTCTGTGATTGTTTCTGTTGAATTGTGTTTTTGTTTTGTATGTTTGAAATGTTCTTGTCTGTATGTCTAAAACTGTACATGTCAACATGTTTACACAGGGCACAGCCGTAAAAGAGATCCAGGTCTCAGTCTGTTTTTCCCTGTTAAAATAAAGATTTTAAAAAATAATTAATTAATGCTATCGGAACAGGAACAAGAACAGGAATAGGAACAAGAATAGGAACAGGAACAGGAACAGGAATAGGAACAGGAAAATGAACAGGAATAGGAACAGGAATATGAACAGGAATAGGAACAGGAACAGGAACAGGAATAGGAAAATGAACAGGAATAGGAAAATGAACAGGAATAGGAACAGGAATAGGAATAGGAATAGGAATAGGAATAGGAACAGGAATAGGAACAGGAACAGGAATAGGAACAGGAACAGGAACAGGAGCAGGAACAGGAGCAGGAACAGGAATAGGAAAATGAACAGGAACAGGAGCAAGAACAGGAATAGGAACAGGAATAGGAATAGGAATAGGAATATGAATATGAATATGAATAGGAATAGGAACAGGAACAGGAATAGGAACAGGAATAGGAACAGGAACAGGAACAGGAACAGGAATAGGAACAGGAACAGGAGCAGGAACAGGAACAGGAATAGGAAAATGAACAGGAGCAGGAGCAAGAACAGGAATAGGAACATGAACAGGAATAGGAATAGGAACAGGAACAGGAACATGAATAGGAACAGGAACAGGAACAGGAATAGGATTAGGAGCAGAATAGGAACAGGAGCAGGAATAGGAACAGGAACAGGAACAGAAATAGGAATAGGAACAGGAATATGAACAGGAGCAGGAACAGGAACAGACAGTGGTCTCCTCTTTGCTCCTATTACAATTACAGGCATCCAGCCATGCTGTGTAACTTCTGTGTGGTGGGGAACAGAGGGGAGAACAGAGGAGTCTGGGAGTGGTGACATTGGGGATATGGCTGGTAGAGGTAGAGAGCTGGACACAAGAAGAAGACACTTCTGCCTTTTACTGACGTGTGAATGTCTTATCACAGTGCTCATAATACTAGAGCCTTTCTTTTAAAGAAGCCCCTAGATTAAGCCTTTGCTACCCCGACTCACCCACAGAGCCCTACATGACACCTGTAATACCCCCACGTCAGCCCAGCCCAGCCCTGCCCCTTTGAGCATCCGTCATTCATGTGTATGTAATAATCTTAGCTTAAGCCCATTCCAGGTCTGGGGAACGGTATCAGCGGCGCACCAGTCTAATTTAGGAAGTCTCTTGACATATGAAAGTAATCCCGCCTGGATTTCAATATTAATTGTGTCATTGTATTCAGAGAGGTGCCTTGGCACTATGAAAATAAGCAGAGTATGAACCCTGAGCGCCGCCAGACAACACTGGAGGGATTTAACTGATTCTTTAAACTATCATGAGAGAAAGAAAGAAGAGAGAGAGAGAGAGGGGGAGAGAGAGAGAGAGAGAGAGAGAGAGAGAGAGAGAGAGAGAGAGAGAGAGAAAGAAGAGAGAAACAGAGAGAGAGAGAGAGAGGGGGAGAGAGAGAGAGAGAGAGAGAGAGAGAGAGAGAGAGAGAGGGAGAGAGAGAGGGAGAGAGAGAGAGAGAGAGAGAGAGAGAGAGAGAGAGAGAGAGAGAGAGAGAGAGAGAGAGAGAGAGAGAGAGAGAGAGAGAGAGAGAGAGAGAGAGAGAGAGAGAGAGAGAGAGAGAGAGAGAGAGAGAGAGAGAGAGAGGAGAGAGAGAGAGAGAGAGAGAGAGAGAGAGAGAGAGAGAGAGAGAGAGAGAGAGAGAGAGAGAGAGAGAGAGAGAGGAGAGAGAGAGAGAGAGAGAGCCATACATTAACATTCTCCTGCACCAATGAAGG
>NW_028160366.1:17500-22500 GCF_964263955.1 Coregonus lavaretus | reverse complement strand
GTTTAAAAAGAGGCATGTAGCTCCAGAGGTCACAAAGGTCAATGTGGGCCTGCATGGATGTCAGCAGGGCATGAGGGAGAAGGCCCAAGTGAATAGGTGTGTCTGTGTGAGTGAGTGAACCTGTCTCATAGGGGGGCAGAGCAGGCATCCCCTTTGGGGGCTGTCTGCTCTGTCCCCCTTTTTTTTTGGCCTCCTATACCTCTGGAGGTCAAGGGAGTAAGCTGTACTCTCAAGCCCATGGGAGAGAGGGTTTTAATAGGGAGAGAGTGATTAAAAAGAGGCATGGTGCTCCAGGGGAGTGAGCTGTACTCTCATGCCCATGGGAGATGCCCTTTACTAGGCAGGGAGTTTAGAACAAGGTGCATGGAGCTCCAGAGGTCACAAAGGTCAATGTGGGCCTGCATGGATGTCAGCAGGGCATGAGGGAGAAGGCCCAAGTGAATAGGTTTGTCTGTGTGTGTCTGTGTGAGTGAGTGAGTGAGTGTGTGTGTGAACCTTTCCCACAGGAGGGCAGCACTGTGCAGGCAGCTCCAATGGAGGCTGGCTGCTCTGTGCCCATGTATTATTTGTTCTCTCTCTCTCTCTCTCTCCCCTTTCTTCTGGCCTGCTGGGTCACTTTTGTGTGTGGAGGGCTGGACTCTGTCTCACCCATCCCAGCCATGGGCACCCAGAATGCCCATGTGTGAGTCAGGAGCCCTCCCCTGGTTCTCCTAGTGAAAATGACCTGTGGCGCCCCCCTGTGGATGGATCTTGGTGGGGGTGCTTGGACCCCTTCTTGGGGTCTCCTCCAAGCCAGCCATGCCGACCATGGGCACCCAAAACCCCCATGTGTGAGTGAACAGCCTCCCCAGTGTACCCATAGTGAAATCAGGCTTAAAGTGACCTGTGGCGCCCCCCTGTGGATGGATCTTGGTGGGGGTGCTTGGACCCCTTCTTGGGGTCTCCTCCAAGCCAGCCATGCCGACCATGGGCACCCAAAACCCCCATGTGTGAGTGAACAGCCTCCCCAGTGTACCCATAGTGAAATCCGGCCTAAAGTGACCTGTGGCGCCCCCCTGTGGATGGATTCGGCTGTGGGTGCTTGGACCCCTTCTTGGGGTCTCCCCCAAGCTGGCCATGCCGACCATGGGCACCCAAAACCCCCATGTGTGAGTGAACAGCCTCCCCTGGGTCCCCATAGTGAAATCCGGCCTAAAGTGACCTGTGGCGCCCCCCTGTGGATGGATTCGGCTGTGGGTGCTTGGACCCCTTCTTGGGGTCTCCCCCAAGCTGGCCATGCCGACCATGGGCACCCAAAACCCCCATGTGTGAGTGAACAGCCTCCCCTGGGTCCCCATAGTGAAATCCGGCCTAAAGTGACCTGTGGCGCCCCCCTGTGGATGGATCTGGATGGGGTGCTTGGACCCCTTCTTGGGGTCTCCTCCAAGCCAGCCATGCCGACCATGGGCACCCAAAACCCCCATGTGTGAGTGAACAGCCTCCCCTGGGTCCCCATAGTGAAATCAGGCTTAAAATGACATGTGGCGCCCCCCTGTGGATGGATCCGGCTGTGGGGTCTTGTACCCCCTCTTGGGGTCACCCCCAAGCCGGCCATGGGCACCCAAAACCCCCATGTGTGAGTGAACAGCCTCCCCTGTGTCCCCATAGTGAAATCAGGCCTAAAGTGACATGTGGCGCCCCCCTGTGGATGGATCCGGGTGGGGGTGCTTGGACCCCCTCTTGGGGTCTCCCCCAAGCCATGGGCAGCCAAATCCCCCATTTGTGAGTTAAGATCATCCCCTGGTTCCCCTAGTGAAATCAGGCCTAAAATGACCTCTGTGGCGCCCCCCTGTGGATGGATCCGGCTGTGGGGTCTTGGACCCCCTCTTGGGGTCACCCCCAAGCCAGCCATGGGCACCCAAAACCCCCATTTGTGAGTTAAGATCATCCCCTGGTTCCCCTAGTGAAATCAGGCTTAAAATGACATGTGGCGCCCCCCTGTGGATGGATCCGGGTGTGGGGTCTTGGACCCCCTCTTGGGGTCACCCCCAAGCCGGCCAAGGGCACCCAAAACCCCCATGTGTGAGGTAAGAGCCTCCCCTGGTTCTCCTAGTGTCCGCCGGCGGTTTACCATATGGGGGTGTCTGACCACCACCCCAATCCGAGAAAAGTGCATCAAAATCGGCCTCCGTGAGCCAGGAGTCGGTCCCTGGTTCTCATAGTGTCAACCGGATGATTTCCATATGGGGGTGTCTGACCACCAACCCAATCCGAGAAAAGTGCATCAAAATCGGCCTCCGTGAGCCAGGAGTCGGTCCCTGGTTCTCATAGTGTCAACCGGATGATTTCCATATGGGGGTGTCTGACCACCAACCCAATCCGAGAAAAGTGCATCAAAATCGGCCTTCCGGGAGCCAGGAGTCGGTCCCTGGTTCTCATAGTGTCAACCGGATGGTTTCCATATGGGGGTGTCTGACCACCAACCCAATCCGAGAAAAGTGCATCAAAATCGGCCTTCCGGGAGCCAGGAGTCGGTCCCTGGTTCTCCTAATGTCAACCGGATGATTTCCATATGGGGGTGTCTGACCACCAACCCAATCCGAGAAAAGTGCATCAAAATCGGCCTTCCGGGAGCCAGGAGTCGGTCCCTGGTTCTCCTAATGTCAACCGGATGATTTCCATATGGGGGTGTCTGACCACCAACCCAATCCGAGAAAAGTGCATCAAAATCGGCCTTCCGGGAGCCAGGAGTCGGTCCCTGGTTCTCATAGTGTCAACCGGATGGTTTCCATATGGGGGTGTCTGACCACCAACCCAATCCGAGAAAAGTGCATCAAAATCGGCCTTCCGGGAGCCAGGAGTCGGTCCCTGGTTCTCATAGTGTCAACCGGATGGTTTCCATATGGGGGTGTCTGACCACCAACCCAATCCGAGAAAAGTGCATCAAAATCGGCCTTCCGGGAGCCAGGAGTCGGTCCCTGGTTCTCATAGTGTCAACCGGATGGTTTCCATATGGGGGTGTCTGACCACCAACCCAATCCGAGAAAAGTGCATCAAAATCGGCCTTCCGTGAGGCAGGAGTCGGCCCCTGGTTCTCCTGTTGTCAACCGGATGATTTCCATATGGGGGTGTCTGACCACCACCCCAATCCGAGAAAAGTGCATCAAAATCGGCCTTCCGGGAGCCAGGAGTCGGTCCCTGGTTCTCCTAATGTCAACCGGATGATTTCCATATGGGGGTGTCTGACCACCAACCCAATCCGAGAAAAGTGCATCAAAATCGGCCTTCCGGGAGCCAGGAGTCGGTCCCTGGTTCTCATAGTGTCAACCGGATGGTTTCCATATGGGGGTGTCTGACCACCAACCCAATCCGAGAAAAGTGCATCAAAATCGGCCTTCCGGGAGCCAGGAGTCGGTCCCTGGTTCTCATAGTGTCAACCGGATGGTTTCCATATGGGGGTGTCTGACCACCAACCCAATCCGAGAAAAGTGCATCAAAATCGGCCTTCCGGGAGCCAGGAGTCGGTCCCTGGTTCTCATAGTGTCAACCGGATGGTTTCCATATGGGGGTGTCTGACCACCAACCCAATCCGAGAAAAGTGCATCAAAATCGGCCTTCCGTGAGGCAGGAGTCGGCCCCTGGTTCTCCTGTTGTCAACCGGATGATTTCCATATGGGGGTGTCTGACCACCACCCCAATCCGAAAAAAGTGCATCAAATCGGCCTTCCGTGAGCCAGGAGTCGGTCCCTGGTTCTCCTGGTGTCCGCCGGCGGACAACCATGTTGGGGTGTCTGACCACCAACCCAATCCGAGAAAAGTGCATCAAAATCGGCCTTCCGTGAGGCAGGAGTCGGCCCCTGGTTCTCCTGTTGTCAACCGGATGATTTCCATATGGGGGTGTCTGACCACCACCCCAATCCGAAAAAAGTGCATCAAATCGGCCTTCCGTGAGCCAGGAGTCGGTCCCTGGTTCTCCTGGTGTCCGCCGGCGGACAACCATGTTGGGGTGTCTGACCACCAACCCAATCCGAGAAAAGTGCATCAAAATCGGCCTTCCGTGAGGCAGGAGTCGGTCCCTGGTTCTCCTGTTGTCAACCGGATGATTTCCATATGGGGGTGTCTGACCACCACCCCAATCCGAAAAAAGTGCATCAAATCGGCCTTCCGTGAGGCAGGAGTCGGTCCCTGGTTCTCCTGGTGTCCGCCGGCGGACAACCATGTTGGGGTGTCTGACCCACAACCCAATCCGACCAAGTGCACCCAAATCGGCCTTCCGTGAGCCAGGAGTCGGTCTCTGGTTCTCCCATCGACCGCCGGCGGTCTTCCATGTGGGGGTGTCTGACCCACAACCCAATCCGACCAAGAGCACCCATGTCGGCCTTGTGTGAGTCAGGAGCCGTTCCCCCTGGTTCTCATTTGGGTTACCATGCACGAAGGGACATAGTGCAATTTCGGCCGATTTTTCCGATTTTTTCAAATAATGTTTAAAAATACTTCCCGATGAGCTAGAGGTCCCAAATTTGGTCTATTATCCTCTTTTATGATGAACTTCCATTACCTAAAAGGGTTTTTCTTAACTCGTATAGGAACATCAACCGTTCTGACCCCTATTTTTTTTTTTCACTTTTCTAACATAATTAAAATATAGTAAAAAATTTCCAAAAACGAATTAATTTATATATAAATGTGCGTCTATTCGTGCCCTTTTGCGCCAAAAAAACCCCATCCTGATTGGACTTTTAGTTTTTGAATTATTAACGTTTTAAGTCGTTTTTTCAAAACCGAAATCGCTGTTTTTTCCCCCAAACGGCGGAGCACAGACAGGCCCAGCGGGTGGCAGGGCTTATGTCGATAATTTGGCCTCTCCCGTAGTAGCCCCACTCGGTTCCAGGTCGGCCAGACAGGTACCGGCGCGATTTTGAAAACCTCGTTTTCAGAGAATAGACTTCCATGGCGGATTGATCCGGGGGTGATGGCAAACCTCTCGGCCTGTGCGGATATTGGGAATCGGGCATGTTTGA